>NW_020884905.1:3972423-4056326 GCF_003945725.1 Corapipo altera
GTGTGTGTGTGTGTGTGTGTGTGTGTGTGTGTGTGTGTGTGTGTGTGGTTCCTTATGCAAGCTTGTAAATAGGAACTGGGTCTTTAATTGTTCCTGATTTAAGTAGGTCATCTTTGCCAATACACGAATCTTTTGTTTCTTGTAAGCCAGGTCAGCTATTGAAAGGATATGGAAAATATTTACTACACAAATATGACATGAGAAAATAATTTCACAAATTATATGGCATTACACAACCAGTTTCCATAAATCACAGGTATGATGAGTATACTACAGGGGAGAGACTATCAGATTTCATGTTTGTATAGTGCGTACCAAGTAGGTGTGCTGAGCATAACTGGGTCCCTGAGGTGCTGCTGCACTATAAATAGTGATATTAGTGTGAATTACCTCTGATGCAAACATCAGGCCACTGGCCTTTTTCAGATGCATGCGGTTTTCTTTATAATTGTGGTTATTCCAAACATAGCCTATTGTTTTAGCAAACTGATCTTCTCATAGGAAATGTTTAAAATGGGCAAAGAGAAAATAGGTCAGTTCTTCCTTTGAAATCAGAGAGAAGTGTGTATTTGTAATATTTCCCAAGCTTATTTCCTTGGAGTGGGTTTGGCAGGTATGAGAAGAAGTTAAAGATTTATTTTTGGTGCTATGTACCACATGTCATACCTGCTCTTCTGAGACAGTTGCTTTTATCTCCAGCAGTACCTGCTCTAGTAGCAATGAAAAAGTGACTTGAATCCCATTTAAAGCATGTAGTGTGCACTGTTCATGTGCCACTAAAGGAAAGGGAAGGCTTGTTTGGGAGACTCCAGGCAGAGTCTTTATGAGTCATCGTAAAGCAAACATGTTTGCATCCCTCTCAGCAGTGTTTTTGGCTCTGAAGACGTGGTGAATTAATGTGCCCAGCTCCAGGGCTTGTGACCCCAGCAGACACTGAAGGGCTACAAAGATGTCCAGTTTGGAGTGCCATGGTATTTAAAGGGTCTCTGCACATGGCTCTTTTTGTAGTATCCAGGTGGTTCCTTGTACAGGACCATTTCTGGGAATTTGTGGCGCTGTGCATGCTCCATTCACAGAGGTATTAATCAAATGCTGTTCAGTGTCTTGCCTGAAAAGAGTCCTGCTTGATGGCAGAGGACCATTAATAATATAGCGCCAAATCCTCAGGAAAACACCACAGCTTTTTTGACTTTTAATCTGCGGAGGATCTAGCCTGTGGTGAATGGTCACAGAGCAGGGACACTCTGCGCTGGCTCCTGTTTACTGAAATGCTCCAATAGCAACAAAACATGTTCAGATGGAAACAGAGCCAGGGGAACAGCGGTGCCCATGGATACCTGTTAACCGGTGGGAGCTGAAGCACACAGTTACCATCAAAGACACTCCTGTCCTCTGCTTTGCTCTGCAGCACTTCAGTCTCCCTGCTAAAGGGACTCTGCCTTCCAGCTGAAGAGTGACTGATGGTTGAAATAACAGTCCCAGTTTATTCCAGGTATGCCACTGACCTGCATGACCTGTAGGAAGGATAAGGTAAAGGCAATCAAAGCAGCACACTCCTGTAGCCTCTAAGGGCTGTAAAATTGGAAACATGGGAAACGTGAAATGAGGATGAGGGTTCACTGTTACCTGCTAATAGGCTAAATCAGGAGTTTAGTGAGACTGAGATTTGACCCAACAAGAGAAAGGAGATGAGTAAGAAATGATCAAAAGATAAAGCTTGTATTTCCTTCATGTTATGCTAGAATCACTCTGTTCAAAAAGTCTCTCGAACCATGGAGAGCTGGGGCGGGCAGGGGTGAAGAGGTGGGTTATGGTGATGGAAGGGTATTGTCATTACATAAATTGAAGCAGTTCAAGTCTGTTTAACTGTTTAGTGCCATATCCCATTTGTCTTTTCTGAGATTACTTTGCAGTGGAATGGAGGAAATTTTGCTGACAGCACAACTGATTGTTTAGCTGTTTCTTTTCTCTTTTCTTTCCAGAAAATTAGGCACTGTGTCCTGCCTATGCTATGTTCGAGGTTTGGCAAAGGGCTTTTGATGGCTTTGCCATCCTTTTGGCCAACACCTAATCCCGTTTCTATTTCGTACTGTCCCTCCTGTACTCAAATGCAGTAGTCAGACTAAGTAACAATAAAGCTACTAGTGATTTACCAAGGAGCAGGAATACCCTTAGTCTGTGGCCAGTTTCTAGCAAAGTGTTGTTCTCAAGATGGATTCAAGTTCTTGTGTTTGCAAGGATTACTGCATGGTGGACTCAGAAATGATGCCTAGCAGTTAAGTGCTGTTCAGAAAGCAATATAACATTCACTTTAAAAATCAAGAAGCATGAAATAGATACTATTTCACTGGCATGGGAAGCAGGGAATACTAGGAGAATCATGAAATGGCTGCACATTGTTAGTCTCTGTGAATATAATGACATTTGGAGACCTCTGGTATTCATTTGAAATAAACAATGAAATAAGACTCATGTGCTATATGCTTGTCAAATCCAGGCCTAGTGATCAGCTAATATGCTTATCAGCCAGGCAGTGTACATGAAGATACTCTGCTTTCACACTGTCTGCTGATTGGATTTGGGCCCGTGAAGAAGGCAGGTGATTAATCTGCAGGGGTTTATTTTTTCTGAACTGTTAATGTCCTCTGTTTCAGAGCAACAGCCCATGGCTCATTAAGCAGGGAAGATTTGAACACAAGTGTGAAGGGCAGCACACAAAGATTCTCTATAAATCTCTTGTTTGAGCCTTAGGGGATAGAAAAATTAAGTACTGGAGAAAGTTTGTCCTGTGCTGGAGCAGAACCAGTACTCTCTGAAAAGCAAAGGTACTGTTAGAAAATCTGTGTGTATTTCAGTCAATTGGGATAAAATCTAAAGCCACAATGCTCTTGTAAGGTGGTAGTGGACACTTGGTACTAGCCCAGAAATGCACAGCTGCCACTTCAGCTGACCTGCTGTGAGAGCCATGCTCTTCTTAAGTCTGTTGCTCCATTTCTTTGGTGATTACATCTCACTCTTGCTGTGTTCTTTCCACCTGTACTGTTGTGTACTCTGGCATCTAATGCTGAGAAAGAAAATGTGGCTGCTGAGCCCAACTGCCTCAACATAAATGCAACAGGGGAAATGGATACTTAGGCTGAAAGATTTTGCAATATTAGATTAATCTTACGGTGATCATCTTGAGGTTATTAGCCGCCATTTATAGTCTGTTGTACCTGTTTATAAAATACTGTCAAAACTGAAATATTTGAAAACATGTTGATTTTGGAAGAGTATTTTTCTGACAGTATGGTGATAGGTGAGCATTAATTTATTAACCCTAGTTACTGTCTTGAGAAATAGGGAAGTATTTCAGTGCTGTTTTTACAGACTGAGAAATGTAAGGCTCAGATGTATACCTTTAGATCTGCATACTCCAATGCCTGCTAATTAGCATTTGGCCCTGCTTGCTTTCACTTAAGTCTTTTCCTCACCTGAATTCTGGATCATGGAGCAGCTGTGTCCTACGCAGCTCCTGGTACCTCCCTGATTGCATCCTGTGAGCAAGTCCATGCTGGGAGGGAGGGTAACAGTGAGGGTGGGTTATTGTGAGAAAGGGGCAAGGAAGATAAGTGAATGACCATCTTGCTTCAGGCTGTAAGAAGGATGTACCAAGCTCCCATTTTGACCCTGGGAACCAGAAAAGAAGAGTGGCTACACAGAAGGGAGCAGACTGAGACTCTGTGCCTCCATTCACAAATGTTCAGATCAGACAAGAGAAGACAGTAAGCCAATATTGGGAATACAGACAAAATCATGGGCCCAGTCTAATAATTCATTGGTTCCAGGAACAGAAGACTGTTGTAAACTATTGTAATTATCATGGGCAACAAGGTCATTGGAAACAGGAGTGCCCCGTATAATAAAACAAAACAAGCCTCCCAAAAAGACTTCTCAGTCCTACAGTGCAATCTTTCCCTGCTCTATGTGCTGCTCTAAATGTAACTGCTATATTATGAGATATTTACCCACAAGCTGGACTTCTGCTGTGCTGTGGAATGCAGTGACAATGGGGAAGGATTGGGAATGCTTGTGAGAAGGGAGAGCAAGCAGATTTCAAGGGTTTCTGGGCTTTGCTTTCTGCTGAACCTCTTCTGGGTGTTTTTTTTTTTCTTTATTTTTTCTCCCCTTTTATGCTTTAAAGTTCTACTATAAACAATTACAGGAAATTTAGCCGTAATACTGCCTGTGGAGGCTAGGAAAGTAAGAATACATTCTACATCACCACTTTCCTTTGTTTGTCTTTTTTATCTTGTTTATCTTTGATCAACTGCAGATGAAATAACCAGCTAACTGATTTCCCATACAGGGCTGCCACTCATGCTGATGAAACTCTGCTGACATGGGAGTATGCTCTGTAGCAGTCTAGCAGTATCCATTTCTTATTCCAGTACACTGACAGGTCACTCAGGGAGACTAAAAACTCTATTCTGACACGGAAAAGAAACTGCAATTTCAATTTTGTTTTGATTTGAAATTTTCCAGCTACCTATCAAGACCAAATCCTTGAACTATTTACTTAGAGTAACTGAAATACCCCTATTTGAAATACTGGATATGCAAGATTTAGCCATTAAAGAGTTGGGGTAAAATTAAAATCCCCTTCAATAATACCTAAAGTCAGAGAAAATCTTTCAAGAAAATTAAACACTTGATCAAAAAGAGAGACGGGTTATTGTCGAGAGCATAAAGATTAAACAGGAGAGTTGTCTCAGAGAATAACCATCAATGATAAGTAGCAGGCAGTTAATAATATCCCCTCAGGGATCTTCTTTCACTCATGTAGGTTTTTGGACAAATACAGTATTACATTTCTTATAGTTTAAGTGTGAAAGAGCTTCATGTCATCCAGAGTAGCAATAAAACTTCAGTGGAATAAGGACAACTAGAGAGGTAGGGAAGGGGTGGCCCAGAAGATGAAACAACAGGAAATCAGTGACAGGTTTTCCACATAACTCTCCTTTTTAACACCCAGATTCTGAGACATCTTTTCAGTCTCCCTGACATGCCTATTTTTGCATATCCACAGCACTGTTTAGTTCTGAGATTTTATGGTACTGGCCCTCAATATGGAAATGAAGAAAAGACCAAGTAGACTAAGAGTGTGATTCCATGTTGTAATTAAGAGCTAGTTTAAAGCTTGATCATGGAAATGATTGAGTTGGCAGAATTAAAGGGATGGTAGTCTGTAGCCATGGAAAGGCACATAGGGTGGGAAGGGTGGGGGCAGGAGGAGGGTCTGGAGAACCTCTCAAGCCAGCTCTGTAGCTGGAGAAACTGTAACATGAGACAACTCCCTTGATCTCTCATTTTTCTTCCCTTATTCTGTCCTCCTATGTAATTACAATAATAAATCTTTTTGTTCCTTAACCGTCTTGTAGCCATTGCAAACATTTAAGAATTAATGCAATTCTCACACATGATGCACGTGTTCTTCATGTCCCCTTGTGTCCCTCCATTTATTCATTTATCATGTACACACAAAATTCTCATAAAATATTAATCTGAAAGACAAATCTCTCTCTGCATCCTGGGAGCATTTGCATATAGCAATGTTAACGAGAGTATTAATTCTGCATGCACAGTCTGTGGACTGCACATAGGGCCAAATCTCCCTCGGCAACTATGCTGAAATCAGTGACAATTTCAGAAAGATTGTTTTCGTATTAAAAATTCTGAGTGGAAAGTGACTGTTTCTTAGAACAGAAATGTTGTCTTTAAAATCAAACAAGAGGATTTGAAGCTTAGTTTTCAGTTTTTTCTTCTAAGAATTCCTCTGTAAAAGGAATTGTATACTGCTCTGGGTTTCTGCTCAATAGTTTCTAACAGATCAGTACAGTCTAGAAACAAAAGGATTTAATTTTTTTAACAGTGCTGTAATCCATGGGGAACCTGAACATTTCTTTTGCCTTCCTTCCTTGGGAACATCAGGAGTAGCTACACTTCTGCCAGTTGGGGCAGAATGTGCTGTTGCAGATGGACCAAAAATAATTCAGTTAGGCTGGAGAGAAGATCATTTTCTCTGGGCTAACAAAGAGTGAAAACTGTTTGAGCAGGCACTTGATGAAACAGAAATGCCAGGAGAATCTTCTGTGGTGGAGAAAATCTCTGTACCTCACTCCTGGCTGCAAGCACAGGGTAGGGTTGTCCTGCCTTCCACAGAGGCGAGAGCCCTAGGGAACCTTGGGGGCCTGTGGAAGCTTTGGGGAGTGGCTCTGGGGCGGGGACACCTCTCACCTCTCATCTTTACTATGGAAGGAGAGAGGGAAGGGTCAGAGGGAGGGAACAATCTTGTCTAAGCCTGATGATCTATCTGCCTTGGATCTTTCACCTTCCAAGGCAGGCTTAAGACAAAAAGTAGTACCAACAATGATAGATGGATTTGTTCTTTGTCTGCACCCAAATCCCACTAGACACAGAGATAGAAGGACGTGTTACATACAGCCCTTGCCCAGGTTCAGTGCATCCCCTAGCAAGTAATTTTATTCTCAGTGGTGGATTGTAAAGGGTTGTGTTTCCCTCAGAAACTCTTGTCACTGGAGATTTCCAAAAGATTTTTACAGGGAAAGGCCCTGCAGCTGAAGTTGGACCTTTCCTTCTTCAGGGACAGTCTCTGGTGAGAGGCAGTTGCCAAAGAGGATCAGATCCCTGCTGCCAGGAGCTGCATGCCTTGGGGAAAGCTGGAGCTCTCAGTGGGTCCCTGGTTGCTTTTTCTGGATCTTGCAATGCTCTGTCTGCACTTGCAGAAAATCAGAACACTCACTCCATGTTTCAGGAACAATGTATTTTCAATTTGACTTTATTTCTATTCTGATATTCAAATTTTGATGTGAAAACAGGCAGTGCTTTACTGTCTACAGGAACAATGCTGTTGATCCCTCAGCTCCTAACTGTAAAGCCTTCCTTTGGGTACAAAGCTTCTAAAAACATTATAAATGAAGCATGTGAGACAACCTCCACAGCTGGAGTTAAGCACTTCCATGTGCTTGCTGAATTGGGGACCAAGTTGTTAGAAAGATCTTTTGGGACTCACTGGAGATCCATAAGAAATTGTCTTGACTTAACCAAACCATCGTATTTCTCTTAATCACTACTACTACTACATCATCTTTTTTCTTTCACTTCCTTCTTATTCATACTTAAATGAGAAACATCTGTTTCCATTTTTCACATTGTTCTGTTATGTGAGTAATGATATCAAGCATCTTTTTTTTTCCTGCACTGTGAAAGAATAAATTAGTGTTAAGTTTTGTGAAGTGCTTTAAAACACTAAACCAAAACATCTGTTTCAGCTGCAGGTCATTAAGATGAAAAATCCTAGTCTGTGTGCAGTGCAAAACGGCCAAAAAATTTATCAGCCCAAACACATTTCTTTTTACCTGTCTTTTACTATAACAACTGAAGATGGTGAAAAGACATTAAATCTTCTTCAGGGAAGGAGCAGTTTAAAGTGCTCAGTGCAGTAATCCACACCAGTACCTTGTAGTAATGGATCCTCATCTGATCTGGAGATGCCTGGAGATTGCTCCAGTGTTCTAGTCTTCAAGCTTGGAGTCTCCTTGACCTCCACATCTTCCAGCTGGGCACAGCATTGTGCAGGGTTGCCTAATCCCCTACAGATGTCTGTGTTACTGAACTTCAGGTAAAAATCCCTCCAGCTGCCCCCAATTATTTAAGATTTGGACGTGGTTTCCGGGGCAGAGTAAAACTCACCTGGCAAATCTACTTTACAGGTGGGCTGAGATGCTCTTTACACGCCAAAGCCCAAATGTATGTTCCTTTGTTGATAATTATCTCCTTTGTAAAGCCCTTTGAGGTATAGAGATGAAAAGCCAACAGCTTTTCACCTGAGAGCTTGACTGTTAATAAATAAAATAAATAAAATAATTAATATTAACAACAATGAGTGCATTCCCTGAATTCTGTAGGAAATGGCAAACCTTACAGGCAGGTCCTGGCAGGCAGGTAGTGATTTCCTCCTACAAGAGGCTGGGTCCACCCTCTGTCTGTAATTAAAAGGTCCTTAGTGTAAAGGAGGTGTTCGGTATCTGGCAGGAACAGGCTCAAAAACTGGATGGGGCTTTTCTAGCATCTTAAGAGAAGATACTTGTTTGTTCTTCCAATTTGCCAAAAGCAGCAGCCAGTGCAGTGTTGAGCAATTCTGTTGCGCTGTGCTCCCACCCTCCCTGGAGCAAATGAATGGGATGGTTTGGGGTGGGTAGCAGCCCCGTGCACCTTTTTAAAGAAGCAAGGTGCCTCCCATTTCATTTAGCCCTCATTTTGTGAGGCAGAAGACTGCATATATATTGCTGCACTGAATCTCTTCACCTGCAGCTCTCCCCACCCCCAGCTTATGAGCATGATTTCCTTTTATGCACTGCTCTGTCACAGCTTGGCAAGTTTCCCAAGACAATCCATACCAGAAAGGAGAATATGGCTGCTGAGCTGCGTAGACAGGAGAAATGCCTTATGTAACAGATTCATTTAAATACTACGAAATGTTGAGACAGGCGAGACATAACTGAAAGCAAAATGCAGCCCTTAATCTCTAGCATCAGTTCTGCTTGCCCTCACCATCATCAGCATCTAATAGTCACTGCCTGTCTCCATTCACGTCTCCATCTTTTTCAAGAAAGTGCCTGCGGCAGAATGTACAAACAGCTTGGCAAGCGGTTTTAGGAGCAGGGTTTTTATTTTTTTTCCTTCTAATTCCTCATGAGCCTCATGAGCATTTTCCCACTAATATGCCTGTGGCATCATTAGGTGTTTAATGAGAGTGATGTTGCCTGAGTATTATTGTTTTTATCGCTCATTTTGTTTTGACAAGTCTTCAGTTCTGTGGCAGTTTATAGTGTGCAGACTTCTCCTTCCTATATCTGACCTACAGGATTTGCAGAAATATTATCACAAAGGCATTGTCATAAAACCTGAAATAATAAATTGTCAACATTCAATATGTTTGAGTGCAATATGTGTTCAACACCGCAGTAGTTTAATGACATCAATTAATTATTTTCATGTATTTCTTTTGTAATACTGAAGCACCAGGAATAGTCCAATAATGGCCATGTGTCAGATAGCAGTTCACTGCAATCTGCACAAACAATCCTGTTTGGCTTCTTTTGGCAGTTCCCCAAAAGACTAGCTTGGACTCCAGTGGATAGAGGATCACAGTCTTGTTCCTCACATCCATAGTCTGGATCGTTATATGTTGTGCTCAGGGAAAAACTGCCAGCAGTGTACCTGCAGAAAACAAGGCTGCTGAAATTATAAGTCTTGAATAGACACATACAATGTCATTTTACCCCCTGAATTTTGTCTTCATGTTGACTGTGCTGCACCCATTTCTTTACTGATTAAATTAAAGGGATACAGGTTTTGTGTACAGACAAGACCGTAATTTTTACTTAGGAAAATGCCATCTTCATATACCATATCATATGGATGATCAATGCTGAGCAGTGCATTTACTGAACAGCTGTGTCTTATGCAAGAAAAATGGTGATATTTTTAACACACTAATGCCCATTAGGTTCTCACTTCTACATTATCTTTCAAGTAATGTTACCTGGTTTAGGCTGCCAGTGCAAGTTGTCTTATTGCCACAGTGGCAGAGCCTGTAAAACAACTAGCTGGTGTCAGGAATTTAACTTGTTTGCCTTTGCTAAGGTGAGAAGGGTTATTGGGGAGGAGGACAGTGAAGGTACTCTTGATGCTTCCTTCTGTAATGTGCATCCTGCATGACAGTAAAGGGGAGCAAGCTGCACCTCTCTGCAGTCCCTTTTCTCCTCCCACTTCTGCAGCATGACTGCACAAACATTTTGCTTTTGGGATTCCCCATTGCTAGTTACATGCAGGAGACTCCAGAGGTCTATGCCTGTGTTCCCAGCACAGGCAGTGGAGCTGCACAGCTCCAGGAGTAGATGATGTTAACAAAATGGTCATTGTATACATAGCTACTGTTTCAAATGTTCATATCCTGGCTTCCAACGACTCTATTTTTATGTCTTTGTTTATATTTAATAGCTGTTAGATTGCTTAAATGGCTTTATTTTGGAAACCTTGACATTTCTTCTGCCAATACTGAAGCTGTAAAGATCAGAAACAAAGATGTGCCTTTTTACTCTGTTTCTTCTGATAGGTTCTGTCATTTGGCAACTGTTGTTCTATCAGACTTTGCAGAATTTGGACAGGATTCTGATCTCCTACAAAGTGACATACACACTTATTTAGAATGCAGGAGCAGGTTTGGGGCCTTTTTTCTGATTACACCATGCTGAGTGCCATGCATGAGCAATTAGAGTCTGTCTGTTATTATGTGACCAAACAGCTGCAGGAACTTCTAGTGCATGCTTTTAAACAGTAGTAAAATAAAAATCAAAACAATATTCCATGAAGCAGAATGTAAAGCACAGAGTCTCATTCTGCAAGTCTCCCAGGCTTTGGAAGAGAATGATGAAATCTGGACCATGCCAGTCTTCTTACACTTACAGTTCCACTGAGGTAAAATATAAAATAAGGAGAAATTTGGATTCTTCTACATGCTTTTTCATGATAGTTCCTTTTCCCATAGTCTTTTTTCAAACCCAGCCCAGTGTAAAAAAAGAAAAAAAGAAAAAAAGTAATTTCTAAATTAAATCAAACACAAGACTTGAGTTTGTGAGGTTTTTTTGAGATCCCATGGTTAGGAGGCATTGCAAGTTGACATTGATACATACTACCTTTTATATTAGATTATTTTCCTTTTAGGTGTACAAGTAATCACTCACATGGCATTTCCAGTGGGGAACTCCCCAAGCCATTTAACTTTCCTGCTCCTACTGGGAAATGGGATTTGTTCAGTCAGCCTCCCCTCTCTGCAAGTAAAATATCCTCATCCTGCTCAGAACAAAGAACTGCCAAGTCTGGGGAGGCCAACTAGCTTTGTCCCTTCTGTCCAGTAGAAGTGCTCCTGTGCTACAATTCATCATGTGCCCTCTGGGCTCCCTGGGAATGCTCCAGCTAGGATGCGACAAGAAAATTGCTCAGAAGCCTTCTCAGTTTCCTGCATATATGCACATAACCTGGACCATCTCCACTCCTCAGTGCCTTTCCCTGGAACACCCCTGTACCTGTCCTACTGAGCCATATGGCTTGGCCTTTACACTACAGCTCTGCACCTGTATGTGTCACACCCACCCACACCTGTTCAGCACCACCTGGCCATGTGACTCTGATTTACAGTGACATTATCTTCATTACTCCAGCCCCTTCCACCTGGCCCTGGGCTGCCATCTGCAAACAGTCTGGCTTTCTCACAGTCTTCCTTTCTGTTTGGGAGGCCAAGCCTTTCTTGTATTTCTTAACCCAGAGGAGGATGAGCCACCTTCCTTCCCAGGAGGAAGAGTGACACCCCTTTCTATACTGTTTGCAAAGCATAAGGAGAGCACTACAGATTCTGTTTCTGAAGTGAAGGCCTGAGTGGGTCATCTCAGAATGGACAGAGACCTCAGAGATGCTGGCTATCCCGGGGAAGGAATCAACAGGCTGCTACAGCAAGATCAGAAAGGTAGTGACTGATGAGGCTTTTTACATAAAGGTGTGGGGGGGTGTAGGCTGTGGGTTGTATGTGGTACATGTATACTGATGTCACATGAGTAGTAGAAAGGCTCACATAGTATTCTGCTGCTGATGTGGGATAGATGTGCCTAAGAGACACGGAGATCTAACACAGCATGCAGGAACAGCCTCTGTGCACCTACCGTGATTCCCAGCTCCCACCTTGATTCCCAACATCTCTGCATTCAGGAGCTCCCCCACTTGCTGTTGCCCAAGGCTGTACTTTACAGTCACCCTTTTCAGCAGGAGTATAAAAGGGCCAAAGTTAACATATGCCTGGGGTTAGAAATGGTGGCTCCGTGTCCTGAATGTTCACCATAATTTCCAGCCCTGGCCTCTTGTTAACATCAGGTTTCATCAGCTTCCTGAACTACTATGAAGTGCTATGATCTCCTGTTCCTGGGTCCTAGGCAGCAAAAGCAGTATGTTGTCTCAAATGACATTTTCAGCCTTTCTGCTCTCAGCAGGCTGCAGAGCTGTTTGATCAACACAAGCTTTGACAGTCAGGCATCATTAATTTTCCACAACCTATTAGAAACTCCTGAAAGGATGGGCTGTCACTGTTCCTTGTAGCCCTTGCTGGCCTGAACTGCCCTCTGCACTGTCCTGCTGCAGCACAGGAGAGCTTCATGCCTCAAGCCACTGGTCTCCTTCCTCGGGCCTGGGATTTAAATTCTGTCAGCTCTGCCAGGGAAAAAAAGGAATTCTCAATATGTAATTATTTCTTTTTAAAGGATGAAATAAACTGTAACGCATTAATGATGGAAGAGATCATACACAATTCAGGCTTAGTGAGTACCCATTGTCTTAAATTAATCCTAATAAGCACTGTTTTCCCCAGCATGTGCCATTTTAACAGTCACTGTGAAAAGCTGTGCTTCCTAATGTACTATCACAAATGTGATGACACCCTCCTCTTTTGGAAAGCATAATTGATAAAATGTGACAAAACCATGGTTATTGCTTATTTGTAAATAGGATACTTTAAAAAGTACTCTCACACTGATTGGGTTAAATGACTTGCTGATTAAGACATCTACATGAAATATTAAACCACCATTATCTGGCTCCTGTTAAGATTCAAAATCAGGATTCTCTTTTGTGCAGAGTAAGTAAAAACTATATTCTGCTGTTTTAAAGCAGAATATAAATGTGGTAAGTAAAAGCCAGAGGTATATTTGAATAACAATTCACACATAACTTCTTAAAAAGAAATTCTAATATGCTTGGGATGGAATTAGAGAGACACATTTGATACACTGATAGATTTGAGTGCTTCCTGGGAGTGTTCAGACATAGCTTCTTTTGCTGAAATTCCCAAAATTAAACTACTCTGCTGACTGTTTCTGCTTTACAGATACCCCATTTTTACTCTATGAATTGTCTGCATGGTCTAACTAAAAATATACTTCCAAAGCCTTATCCTAAGTTCATTTTCACACACTTTGTTGGAATCCAGAGCCAAGGGTTGTGAAACTGGGACAAATTTTAAAAGTGAACATAACTGTTCTTCTAAGTTTCTTCACTCTTTCTTTTGTCTGAGAAACCTCTACTCAGCATGCATTTCAGGATACTGAAATAACTATTTTACAGTTATTTTAAATACATAGATTTTTGTTAGTAGGAAAATAAGTGCTAGAATTTTCTTTCTTTGAGCCTGGTTGAAAGCTCATTAAAGTCTTTGCAGTTATTTCACTGAGCTTATAATGAGACGCTTCATGTTCCTATGAGCTTCACACTAAAAACAGCAGTAGTATAAGACAAGATCTGCCTGCAAATCCCAAACCTAAGACAGTATTTCCTGAGTGACATAATGGCAAATGAACTGCTATTCAAAATAATTCATCTGAGAGTTTAGGTGGGATGTGATCTGGAAATACCGGAGAAGCAAAAGTTTTAATATAGCTTTGGTCATTGCACTGAAGATACTTTTTGGCAGATGAGTGGTGATGGATGTGGTCAAGCTGAGGACCTAAGAGATGCTTCTCTTCCTTTAGCATAGAAAGAGATTGGCAGAGAGGTTGGAAAGCAAAAAGTTACAGGGTAACAAAACTCTCATTATAATAACCCCAGGTTGTAACTTGCTCTTTTCGTTTTTGTTAACATACCATGCCATACACTGATTCTGTACAGAATTCGATAAATAATTTTTCACAATTGCATATTAACTCTAAGACTGTGTAAAACTATCACAGTTTTATTTAGCTTTTTCCCCCTCCTTTTCAGGATTCAATTACAAAGATGTCTATTTTCATACCCTGAAGATATATACTTATCCATACACTACAGTATAGTCTAAAAAAGCTTTTGTAGTTTTTTTATTTTATGCTTTATCTCTGATGTTAGAAAACTCAGGTATATTCATAATTAATTGTCTTGATCAAAAGCAAACTCTTTACAATTAAGAAACAAACAGAAGGTATGGCATATCAAACAGACTTTCTGCTGCTGTGATCTTACCTAAACACAAAATAAGCTCCTCAGTATTTCCACATTAATAGTAATAAAATGCTTTTTTTCTTTTTCTACTTCTTCTTTAAATACGATTATTATGTCTTCCCATACGCAAACCTCTGGTGCTTTATAAACAAACCATAGTAAAGATTTTTGTAATTGTTTGTGTCAAGAAGAGGCAGAAGGACAAGAGGTTGTATGTCCATGTGACAATGAAAGAAATAAGAATCGCTGATATGGCAATTGCCTACCAGGCAGAACAGTAGGAAACTGGGGGGAAAAGAAGGTGGTTTGAAATCCTGCCTGGTGTGTAGTTACACTGGTACACTAGCAATGATTTTGACAACTGAGAGGCGCTGTTCATTTTTCAAGAGCTACTAAAACATATGGAACTTGCTTCTAAAGTCAAAGTTGTCTTCACCTGGACACTGTTGTCCTGACTTCCATCTGCCCAGATGACTTTCAAGTACAGAGGTGGGGGGGGTTGGCTAGGAAAGCCTTTTCCTTTTTGTAAGGGTGTTGAAATGATGTTTGTCTGAGGGAGGTGACTTTCCCAATGTTGTGCCACCTCTGTCCCCCAATGGACATGGGAAGTCACAACTTTGGAGATGTAGTGTGCCTGAAAGGATTATTGTCACTAATTCCTCACATTAACATTGTTCCAGTCTCTAATATGTGCTGTAGACATGGGTGTGACCCTGATGTTAGTCACAGAGGTGGATGTAGGAAGAAGGGGGATGACACAACCTGAAGAAGAGCAGAACATGGCACTCTACAGATCTAGTGCAGTTTCCTTCTCATGGCTAACACTTTGCCAGCATAGGACAGTCATGGTGAAGGTCAGGCATGTGGCTGCTAGTGGTGGGAGCTGGAGTCATTTATGCTGTGTCCTCTACAGGGACACGTTAAGGCTACCAGTGTGACACCTGAAACAAGGATCTTGAAATTACTATTTCTGTCTTCTCCCTGTGTATCATCTTGGCACTATAATGTGAACTGAATCATCAGACTGGGTTAAGCAGAGCTATGATAATTTCTACCTATTAGATCTAGGTCCTTTTTCATCATCTGTTGAAGGCCAACTTATTGCCACTGCTTCCTTGCTCTCACACTAAATTACAATTCATCAACAGACTCAGGAAGAAATTTGTTATGGTTTTGTTGCTCATAGCATATTTTCATATATTAATGCTTCCTGTGTGTGATGCAAATGGCAACCCACCAAGGCAATACGTTGTTTTTAAGAAGGTCAGTGCTATAATATATGGTGGTATTTCCTACAGTAATCTGCTTTCTTGTGATCTCTGAATTCTGTGAGGCTTTAGCTTGGTAACTCAGAAGAGAGTTGTCAGATCCTCCTGAAGAGAACAAAGATGTAGGCTTGGCTATTGTCTTTTTAATGTGGGATGAACTAGAACAAAGCAAGATGAAATAAAATAAGCATAAAGACCAAGGTTACTTAATTATTATTGATAATGAATCCATGATTTGTAATTGATAACGTTTACTATGGTGGTACCTGTGGAACAGCTAAGAATGGAGCCTGGTGTGCCAGGCAGGCAGTGCTGCCCCAGCAGCTGCCCCTCTCTGATCAGTGGCAGATGACAGTAACACTCCAGAGTGGTGAGACTGAGAACAGGAGACAACTGTGGGAGGCTGGATCCGGAGCTGCTGTCCTCTGACAAAAGCTGGTTTGTAATTGCCAGCACAGGCCTGGCCAAGGGGAGCAGCTCTGAGCAACAGATACGGGATTTTCATACCACTGCCTATGGACAGAAGCCGAGCAGTGGGAAACAGTGGCAGTTGTCTTTATTATTTAATCGGGAAATCTTTTCCTAGCTGA
Source organism: Corapipo altera (assembly GCF_003945725.1). Lineage (NCBI taxonomy): Eukaryota > Metazoa > Chordata > Aves > Passeriformes > Pipridae > Corapipo > Corapipo altera. Next base: position 3,988,358 of record NW_020884905.1, read on the forward strand.
GAGAATTCAAACACATGTAAGGGTATGATAGTTCTAAAGGCAATTCACAGTGGCAAGCAGTAATATTTCCTTAGGTACCCTTTCTAAATACTCTTCTGTTGCAAAGTATTTAATTTCAGGACTAACCTTATCTTGGGATCACTGTTAAGAGAGCCATAGATTTAATGGCTATTGGTTTTAATTTTATCTATACACTCTTACTGCCCTCTTTTTGTTTTACTGACAATTCTAAAAGTTTAATTCATGTTGACAAAGATGACTAGAATATCTTGATTTATAGCAGAGACTAGATTTATAAATAAAATACATTTTTTATTCTGTCTAAAAAATAGACAAGACTGTACAATCCTCTTTAATTAACATTGACAACTGTATTTCAAAAGAACCTGTGAAATAAGCAAGCCAACAAAACATGAATCAACAGCTCAAAGACCAAAAAATAGTTGGGAAAATTATTTTCCCTCTTCCAGTTTTTACCATGTTGAAATAAATCAAACTGGTCCAATTAATTCTGTTATTAATTCTTCTAAAATTTCAATGGAAATAATGTTGATTACTGTTTGTTGAAACAACCAGTACATTGAGTTCCTATATTTGTTGATATTAGTGAAATCAGTACTATGTCATTGTAAGAAAGGCCGAGAAACCAGAAACATCACTGTAGGGTGAAAAGAAAAACTCTGTGGCAAGTTGAGCAAGAACACACAGATATCTTTCACATTATGTTTCTGGGTGCTTGTTATTGTAGTTATGATACTTTAAAGGCAAACACAAGACAAAATTTATAGGTAAAGATAAGGGATTATAAGTAAGGATAAGGGATTATTTTTATTTATACAATCATCTTAGCTTAAAAATCCCCCCAACATTATATCTTAGGTACTCAAAAGCTTCTCTGCTTTTTCAATTTATAGTAGCGAATTCAATAAAACATGCTACTTTTTCCTATAAAGCCCATTTTTGTCTGAAATTCAGATATCAAGAATCATTGCAATTTTGAAAATCTTATGGAAGACAAAATTGTCTACCGAATGCTACAATATAAAGATGAGATCAAAGTAATAAACGGAGAATGAAAATGGATGGACTAAATGCAATGTATCCATTACACGAGTGCATTTCTCTTTTGTAAACCATACAGGCATAAATTGTTCTACAAGTGAAAACTGTAGTTTGGTATTTTATCTGTTGTTGTTTTGGTTGCTGTAGACAGGATAAACAGAAATGTTATTATTGAAAGAAACGAGTCAACTGAAAATGAAATTTTCAACGAATGATGCATATAGTGACTATATTTCCATTGTGAAGCTTTTTGCATAGAGTTAATGAAGTGCTTGGGGTTCTAGAGAATAAAAGGTGCTATATAAATGTAAGGAATTATCACTAAAAAGTTTTTGCCCCCAGGCATTCTGGATTTACCTGTGTGTTACAAGGCTGCATTTGCAGTCTTCTTTCATTCCAAGTGCTTCAGCTTAGACCTGCTCCAACCCTCCCTCTGCAACTCCAGCTACAAAAATGTTTATATGAAGAAACAGTTTCTAAATTGGTTTCAGTTAATCATATTTTTGCTGCTAACTTGAAAAATCCTGCCTTGGTTTAAACTTTTTCTAGCCTGGTTGAAGACAAAAGGAACTAGGTAGCAACCTTCTCTTAAGAGGTTTTCAAATGCTGTTTTAAAACCATTATTAGGCCTTATCTGCATTGGTGGAGAAATAATACAGGACACAGCCAGAATTCCTGCAAACAAAAAACCACCTGTGCAGTATCTGGCTTGATTTTCAAGAATCCTACTGTATGTTTCTCTTCTGGCCACACACGTTCTTTCACTGATCTTAGAGTGTCTCACTGGAGGCTGGTCCTAAAATTTCTACTTCATGCACACATGCAATCCCAATTTTCTGTCATTTTGTGTATATTTCTCAAATCTTCTTAATCCAACATGCAACCTTTAAGATCGTCTACTACTTTTCATATATTATAAGTGGCAATAGAAGTAGAATTAGAAATTGAAACAGGACTTCTGACACCACTGGACATAATCTTTTCCCACACTGCCATTTTGATGAAATACTGCAGTTAGGTTCTCCATTCATGCCAAATGTGGATTTTTCTTTTGATCCACAGATTGTGTGAATTATAAGTATTTTTTAGAGTCCACTACTGCTAATGGAATTGGGCCTTCTAGTTCAAGTGCTAAGTTGAGCGATTAAAAAGATTGCTAGATACCTTTAAATTCTTAATAAATTGTGGGATTTGGCAGCATTAGAACTAAAGTTCAGATTTCCTTATGCTAAGCATTTTACCTGTTCACAAATAGATGTGAAGTATAATAAAACACTCCATCTTCTAGAAGTTAATGCTTTTATGGAATTTGGTGTTTTCCTTTAACTATTAATTACAGAATTGCAGTGAGAATTGCTGTTTCTTAAAAGTTATCTGCTAGGTGACAAAATACACTTAAGTAAGTGTGATGACCTTCAAATGATCACATACAATAAAATAGATGATATTTAGCAAGAAGCATTGGGGTAGTATTAATATTTGCTTTTTCATGTTTTTATTGTTTGTACTTTAGTTAGCATGGAGCACATATGACTGAGGATCTTACAAGAACTCCGTGGATTGCACAAGATGATCATGTTTCTTGTGTTTAAAAGCAGTGGAAAAACTGTCCATACATGCTCCAAAATATCAGAACTCGATTTTATAAATGTATATTTTCAGAAAACAAGCTTAACTCTCAGAAGAATAATATTAGCACTCATTAGGGGACTGAGTGCTTTAGGGTACTGTTAATGAAATTCATAGCCTCTTGCCTGTGGGCTATCAGTTTGAATTCAGTCTAACTCAGTGGAGATTAAAAACTGGCCTATTTAATGGTCTTTTAGTCATCTCTAATGAGTTGAGTTTGGTAGGTCTCAGTCCCACAACATAAACCATTCACACTGCTTTCTCCTAACTGGCAAGCTCCAGAGAACCCCCCAAATTTAATGGATTCTGGGGAAAACTAGTCTCTGGTACCATGAAACAAAAGCAAATAAAAGCAAAAGCCTCAATACACACTGGTTATGTGAGCACTAACAAACACATTATTTTTAAATGTGGAATTTATTGTGATATATAAAGTTTATAAATTAGCAAATTAGCTGAGCATGTGACATATGTTGGCACACAGCTATACTCAATGTAACATGACAAAGACTCCCAAAGGGGATATCTACACCTGTGCATAAGATCACAACAACACATTAGATGTTGAAATGTCTCTGGGATTCACTTTTATCAGAAAAAAAAATATGATCAGAACAGATATCTGGATAGTAACTACAGTTACAGGAAATTATGCTGAAAACAATTATTACCTAGTCTGTCTCCATTACTTCACAGCAAAGTCAAATGCTTCTAAATTTTTCTTATGTAAATTTTTCTTATCTTTTAAAAAAGATGCTAATAACATTTCCAGAACCCTATAGAGAATATATGCCAGTTTTATTTATCCATGACTGTCTAAGCGAAATTTCTTTCAGTACAGTTTGAAACTGTTAAGTTTTGCCCTGTCTTCAATGGACTCAGTGGAAAATGTATTTTTCTCCCCATAGTCTTTTATTCACTAGACACATTCCTATTTTCAATTAGGGTCACATCTTTTAAAAATGTTGATTTTTCCCTCCTTCCTTGTACTGTGTTCTATTGGACTTTTATGAAAGAAATTTTTCTTGAAATGCAGAGACCAAATCTGAACATAGAGATGAGCCTTTGCTAGTGTTAAATATGAGAAATTCTTTATATGTCCTAGATATGACAGTTCTGTTTACACATCTCTCTGTTCTGCAGCTTTTTTCACAACAGTGTGACATTCTTGATGCATGTTCAGTTTGTGATTTACTCTGATCCCCAACCCCTTTTCTGTAAACCCAGTGTCTATTCATGTGTTCCTAGTCTTGCAATTGTGCAGTTGTTATTTTCCTGCTTAAATGTTGAAGTTTGCACTTGTATTTATTCAATTGCATCCTATTTCTACGACCACTTTTTCAAGAGTATTTTGAATTCTTTTCTTGCACTGCAATGTACTTCCAGCTCTGCCATTTGGCACTGCTGGCAAATCCAATCCATGTAAACTGTACTCTGCCACTCATATAATTGGACTTGGTACCAAACTCAGGACATGCCCACCTCCAGGGAATTTGCTGTTCCCACTATTTGTCAGAGGGAAGCATTGCTGATGTAATTTTGTACCACTGCAGTCATTTCAGTATGTTATGTCTTTTGGTTGCTCAGTTAAGAGTTCTCTGAGATAGTGTCAAAAACCTTACTCGAGTCAAGCCACAACAGATCTAGGGCTACTCATATCCAGGGCCTGTTACACTGTCACAGCACGGGATGAGCTTGGCTTGATGTGATTTTCTTGACAAATCCATCTTGGCTGTAGCTTATCACTTCATTAGCTACCATGTACTTAAAGATGTGTGATTATCTGCTTCAGTACTTTTCTGGGAATGGAGGCTAGAATGATTGACAGTTCTTGACCTATTCCCCCCTTTGGAATTTTATGTGCCGTGTTCTCCCTCTTCCTCTTTTCTGAAATCTAGTGTCCTCCCAAGCCCTCTGACCACTGCTCACATCTCTGACATTGCCTTTATCTCTCCGACGTGAAATCCTCCGGGCCTGGCAAATCTGAAGGGAAAAAATCTAATTCATCCAAGCAGTCTCTGCGCGGTTACCATTCTCCCCCTTTACCGGGGTTTCCCTCAGAGCGTTCATCTGAGGAGAGAACGGCACCGGATGTTTCCGCTTTCCCGGTGTCACCTCGTGGCCTCCCGCCCCCTGCACGGGCCGGCGGGGCCCGGGCCGTGTCCCCCGCGCTCGGCTCTCCGCACCCCCGGCACCGCCCTCAGCAGCCTCCGCCTGCCTTCCCGCCGGCACGGGAACACCGCGACGCGGATCCCGCCGCCGCTGACCTGGTTTTCCAGGTCTGCGGGCACGGAGGTGAGGAGAGGCCGCGGGGGCTGTTCGGGCCCGTCCTCCCGGGCGGTGTCTCCTCCGCGCCACTGGAGCGCGCCCGGGACGGGAGTGGCGCGCGCCCCGTGGGACCGCGCGCGGCGGGAAGCGCGCGCCGTCTGAGGGGAAGGGAGGGGGGGGGGGGGGGGAAGGGGCGCGCGCTCCCTGCGGGGGAAGGGAGGGGACCGTGCGCGTGCGCGCTCCGCCCACTTCGGGGCGCGTGCACGCGCGCGCGTGTGTCCGTAGGCGCGCGTGGAGTGGCGGGGCGGTCGGGAGGCTTGCGCGATGACGTCACGACGGCGCGCGCAGGACGTAACCCCGGCGTGACGCACAGCCCGGCGAGCCCGTGAGTTTCCCGTTACGATTTATTTTCTTGTGCCGCGGCCCCGCCGCCCCCGCCCGGCCGCGGGGGGGGCTTGGGGGGGGGGGGGGGGGGCACGCGGCGTGGCGGAGGGCGCGGGCCGGGCCGGGCCGAGCGGGTCCGCGTCGGGCCGGGCAGGCCTGGCCGCCCTAGCGGCGGGCGGCGGAGCGGGCGGCTCTGCCCCATCCTGCCGCATCGGGAACATGGCGGCCGCCTCCGACCTGGTGCGGCATCGCGGCTCGGCCGCAGCCGCCCGCCGCGGTAAGTGGCCGGGCCGGGGCGGCGGCGGCGGCGCGGCGGAGCTCGGGCGTGCGCGAGAGGCGCTGCCCTGCCCGGCCCTCCCCTCCTGGCCCGCCGCGTCCCTCCCTCCGGCCTCGGCAGCGCCTCTCGCTCCCTCCCTGGGCCGGCGAGCGGCGTCCCCGGTGCCCCGGCCGGGCGGGACACAAAGGGCTGTGCCGAGGAGGGTTCTGCGCGGTCACATGAAGCGGCACAGCCAGTGAGCGCGGAGCGGGGAGGGGGAGCGGGGCCGCCGCCATTGCCGGGCGCGGAGGAGCCGGGCAGCCCGGGGCCGCCGCTCGGGGCCCGGGGCCGGGCAGTGCCGCCCGGGGCCGGGGCAGCCAGGTAATGCCCCGCGGGCTGGGGTATCCGAGGTCACCCCGCGAGGCCCTGCAGGGCCCGTCCTCTCCGGCCGCCCGCCCGGCGGGTCCCGCGGGCCACCCGCGCTCCGCCTCTCCCGCCCCGCCGCCGTTCGGCCCGGGGTGCGGGTCCCACAGCGCTGCCCGCCCGTGCTGGTCGGCCCGGGAAGGGTCGTGTGCTCCCGTCCTGGGACAGCGGGAACGCGCGCTCCTCTCCTGCCCTGCGGTCCCTTCCTGCCTGCCGTGAAGCGGAGCGGCTCCGAACCGCACGGTGTCGGTACAAAGGGCTGGCGAGGGGCGCCGGGCGGTGTGCCCTCGGACCGGGAGCGGTGGCGGGGCTCCCGGAGCAGAAGTGGTTTACATCAGCAAAGGAAAAGTTACTAGATCAGGTATCGAAGTCGTGTCCTCGGGCTCCGAGCTGCTTCAGAATCTGGCGGTTTCTCTGACGAAGTTTGTGTTCCATCAGGTTTCAGTGGTGAACACTTGACAAATATAAGTTATATGAAATGCAGAAAGTTTTTTTTCTTCTTATAGGTTGTGTGTAACCTTCAGTCTGTTGGAAATACTTCTGTTGTGGTAGTTTGGTCTATAAACTGACACATTACAGTGGTAATGAAAAGCAAGCGTGGTATATCAAAATAGGTTTCCATCAGTATCGTACAACTGACCCTTTAAGCAAAACCTCTTTTGCGGTGATACTCTGATTCCTGCCCCCCCTTTCTAGCATGTAATTTAATTATGAAGATTGTGTCATGGAACTTTGCTTTCAAACGCATATGGGGAATGAATGTGCACCAGATTTTAGGGTAAGAAGCCATTTCATGTTGTATAGATTAATGAATTAACACATGGGACAAATAAGAGGCTGATAAGCATTTCTGGAATTCTTCTATGGAATTGTACATTTTACATTTTACTGAAAAGTTTGTGCAATATGTTATTTTTTAATATAAATTTCTAAATAATTTTTTATTCAAATTATAAAACAAAGAGAAGATTCTTCACAGTGGAGGGTGAAGTGCTTCAGAGTCTTTGTAACTTAGTGTGATTCTTCTGTGTAAAATTCTTTACTCCCTGACTTGTGCAAGTCAGGTGATTTGAGGGCAGAATAAGTGGACTGATTAGACAATGCAAAATAGATCTAGGGAAGCTTTTAGTGGGTCACTTAGGTGCAGAGAAAATGCAGCAGTTTTCTTATTGGAGAGGACTTTAAGTAGAGTGCATGAAAGAGTGGTGCAGTGTGACAATCCTATTAACTGACTTATAATCAGAGCTGATGTTGCAAACCTGTCTAATGTAACTGCAGAGGGATGTGGTGCAGAGTTATACAAGAATTAACAGTGAGAATTGAAATTAATTATCTTCAAAATATGATATTAAAATAGTTTCTTTCTACTACTAGAGTATTCATTCCAAGAGAATTTTTCTGATAAAAATCTACCCAAGACACAAGAATTTTGTAGAGGGGAAAAAAAGTTGTAATGTCACCAAAGTGACTTGACTTTTCTTTTTATACATATATTATTTTCTTTTTTTTTTTTTTTAGTCTTTGTGATATTTTTTTAAATTAAAAAAAGACCTGGGCAAATATCACTGTTAAAAAAAGAAAAAGCAAAGGTGTACTACTCTGATGACTTTTTTTTTTTTTTTTTAAGTTTCACAAAGTCCAGCATCTGATTTATGCTGAGGAACACTAGGAGGAATACACCTAGGAAAATATGGAAGTTATTAAGTGAATGCTAAAAGAGAATTGAAATCTCAACAGGTGACCTGACTAGTAGGAGGTAAAGGCACTGACCACTTAGAGCATCTTTGTGAGGTTATTTAGTACAGAAATGATTGATTGAAGTAGGAGAATCAGCAACTGAATAAACAGGATATTAAAGAAGAATGGCAATGCCTTCCCCTTCAAAATAACTGAATGTCATATGGATACTGAAGTCAAGGATTGTCAGTGGAATTTATTGAGCAATAGTTTGTGCTTATACTTGCAAGTATTAGCACAACTTATATACTTTTTAATTCGAGCCTTTTTAAGTTGCTTGTGGAGAAAATGGAACTGAAAAAGGAATAAAATTCTCCATAGTAATAAAACACACACATGCTCACACAGTTATTAGTTTCAAATACTTTCAGACTTTTAAACAGCTTGCAAAAGATCTAAGAGCTTAAAACTGGAAAAATACTGAATAGTTGTGTCACTTCTCTGCAACTTCACCTGAGGTTGGTTTGAATTAAATGTCTTTGAACAGTCGCTGATTCACTATGTCAATAACTCACTTTTCTCATATTTTTACATTTTCAAGTACCTTTTTGTCTTCAGCAAGGTTCAAGTGTGGCTGTTAGAGAGCTACCTTAAGATACTTGTTTTATGGATTTCTCTAATGTTAGTTGCTTTAAGCCAAATTGAATTAGTTTCCTCTGTGCTCTGGGTTGCAGAGCACTTTGTATTAGGTATCCAGAGATTTGGAAGAAAATAATAAAATTAAACAACATTGCACTCACTTAAATTGATTTTGAGACTGGGTTAACTTGGCATGACCTCCAAAACCTGATTCCTTCAGATGAAAATAGCGTCCACCCAACTTCAGAGTGTAAAGGAATCCCTGGTAAAACAAGACAAGTCTGTCTTCTTTAAAAATACGTTAATTTGTCTTCTTGAGCACTCTGCCTGTAAACTAAATCTATAAGCTGATTTTTGATAATAAGCATTTTTTCTTTTTTCTTTCTTCAGTGTAGATGCAGCCTTCATATTGGTACTGCCTAAAAAGGTTAAGTTACCTGAGGAAATTGTGAATGTTGGTCATTCTGGCTGATATACATAAAGATACTGTTGGACCATCTGAGTTAAAGGATTTCCTGTAGTTTGTAGTATTATGAAAAAAATACCCTTTTTATGCTTAATTAACAAAAAAAACCCCAAAGACCAAACAAAAGCCCCACATACACTTCCACGCCTGTATACATTGTGTCCCTTAGCTCAGGTAACAGGAGCCTTTCACGCAAGCAGCGATGGTAGGAAAGTCATGCCCACGTTGTTCACAGAACTGTAGAAAAGACATGAAATGGTCACTTGGACATCCCCTGTTATGTAAAAACAGACAAAAATACACTGCACCTCTCCAGTGCAGTAATCTTGTGAGATGTAATTTGATGCTCAAATCACAGTTCTCCATCATGAAAGACCATGTAATGAGTTTGCATAAACTTCTAATGTGTGGGTTTTTTGAAAAAATTTTAAATGCATGATAGTCAAGTGATCAGTCATGTTACAACGCAGTGTGCAACAAAGTGTCATGTAATGAGGGTATTGAGTTGGTACAAAGTTTACCCAAAATCCACAGTATTTACTCATAAGTGGTATTTCCTCTTTGTAGGAGAGCAAGATTTTTTAAATTTCAGGAAATAAAATAACAAAAATAAAAGTATGCAGTTGTGGTGCATTTCTGTCACACTTCAACTGTACACAGCAGCTGTTGGTAAAATGTTGCAGCAATGTCCTTATATTGCCAGTGAGGTTAAAGGGGGGAAGACAGTGGCTTAACAGTGGATATTGATGTTTTGCTTACACTAAATATTAACTGACTTGATACTTCCAAGCAAACTTGGTGATGCAGAGAACAGAAGTAATTTTAATATTCTTGATATGGGAACTGAGGGTTAATTCTAAATCCAGATTCTGAAAATGAAATTCTCTAGCTGACATTTATTGATTGATACCGAGTGCTTAGTCTTACAAATAATTAACTAGCTTAAGGATAATGGGCTATTTAGTAATTCAGTATTTCTTGAAACTTATTCCAGTTTATGTGAAGTTCACACTCAAATCAGAATAAAGGTTGCTGGGCTTAGGAATATTTCAGGCCTATTGCTAGTGTTTAGTAACTTTTCAGTATGCTGAACACTGCAAGTTAATACCATACTTAATCGGATTTTTTTTTTCATAAAGGGGCATTGTTCTGTGAGTATTTGAATGATTGTACTTTTTGCTTGCCTTAAGTAACTACTTGATAATGTTATACTCTTCACAAAGCAGCTGGAGCAGGGGAGAGGATGCATCTTGGGAAACAGGATAGAAGGAATTACAGGAGCCTTAGTGATTGGTCCAACTGTAGCTGAAGACATGAACTGAGATCCTTTTACCTTCCGTGTTTCTGGACCAACTGTTAGCACCTGCCTATGAAAATACTTTCCACAGCAAAGTATATCTCTTGTGTAAATTACCTTTATTTACAATCTTTTACCTGATGCATCCATTTTTAGTTTGAGTAGAAGACATAAGGAATTCCTTAACAAATATATCACTGGAATGTAGTAATGAATCCGTCCTGCCTGCCTTTTCACAGAGTAATAATTCCATACGTTCATAGCACTGAGTTGTGCTTTATCCCATCTCCTTTGCCAGTGGGGCTCTTTGGTAGGGACAGGGATGGGTTTTCGGGAAAAGGCGTCCAACAGGAGGTCAGGGGACTGCTTTTGGAAAGGTGTTAAGGACGTCTGCTCCTAAGGCATGGCAGCTCTGCAGCTGCTCCTTGTTGCTGCTGGTAGGAAGTGGTAGGTGTGTGTTTCTTGTCTGCCTGCAGTCAGTGGGGTGATGATGGGTGCTGGTTATGGTTTAGGGTTTTTGTTGGTTCGGTTTGGGTTTTTTGTTTTGCTGCTTTTCAGTGAATGTTCTGGCTTTTTTTCCTGGAGTGGCTGTTCTCTGAATGTTTCTGTTTTTTCCTTCTACTTCCACTTGGCTCTCCTAGGAACACTATGTGATACAATTTTTGATGACTACTTTTGGAAAGCCCTTAATGTTTGTAATGTTTGTTGCTGATACTTTTCTTCATCTTCAGATGTATGCATGTACAACAGTTTTGTGGCTATAGAGTTTCAGAAACTGTCTCTGATATTAACTTAATTTTCCAAATTTATGTTTTTCAGTCAGAAGAGTTTGGAAGTTTAGAGAATTTGTATCCTAAAATTAGGCTCCCAACAATCAAAACAGTGGTTTTAGGACTGCAGGTTATTGTATTTATGCTTATTTTATTTGCAGAGAAATCATGTGTTCTTGTGAATGTTCTTAGGAACCTTCACCAAAGAGACTAGATTCTGTGTGATAATTGGTGGGGAGGACTGAGAAGGGCAGTACTTTTTTCCGACAGCTGTATTTTTGTTGTTGCTGTTAAGTTGGCTTGGTATTAGAAACAATATTTTCAAGAGAGGACGGGCTCTGCCTGCAAAGTTCCAATATAAATAACTTTTTTCCTTCACACAGAAGTGCTGGGATTTTTGTTTTAATACTGTAGCTATGAGTGTATTTTCTGTGAGAAAGTCTTGATTGTGTGTCCTGTCACAGGGAGTGGGAAGTGACAGTTGGGCAGCTGGCTTCTCCCAGTTCTCTCCCACAGTGAAGTGAGTACTCTGCCCTCCTCTACTTCCTATTTTTTAACATATCTATTGGTATCAGTTGAAATCACCTAATCTTTTCTATTCTTAAACAAAACTTAAAAATTGAGAATCTGTGGAAGGTAATGAAAATAACTTCACTGTGTACAAATTATAGTGAATGTCAGAACATTAGAAATGTTAGAAAGTTACTTTAAAAACAGTTTTTCATCTTGTAGGAAGTTGAGAATAAAATATCAGAACTCCCTAATCAGGTACTTATTAACAAAAAATATCTAATGTTGTGGCAGTTTTTTTGCTGGGGCAAAAGGGGGAAAATAAGTTGGGGGGACGTGATGTTAAATTAACCTAGATAAGCTGCAGTGAAAAAATTGGGAGGATTTGGAGCAATTACAGATGGGAGGGAGTAGAGCTTGCATGTCTGGAATGCAAACTGAACTGAAATGCTAAGGAAACTGAGGTGGAAAGGTTGCGTGTGTGGTACATAAACCAAAGATAGTAGGTACTGTCTATTGTATATTCTTTCTGCATCTTTACTTTGGGGGAACCTTTGAAGGTTTGTTTTGTCTGACTTTTTTTTTTATTGAAGTGGTTTGGGATAGTGATTGTCCATTTCTGTGTCCTTTTAAAGCCTTGAATGTGTTGGACTGTAGTGACACAAGTGATGGATAGTAGTAGACTTGCTGGTGAGCTGCTTTAGCATGGATTCTCACAGACCTTTCCTTTTGTTAATGTTTTGAAGTAAGGTAAGTACATCACTAGTATCCAGTGCCATGTTCCCCTTAATGCCAAGCCCTTGTTCCCAGACTTTCTAGGTGGTGAGACTTGCTGGTGAAGTTCACTGTGATTTCTCACTGCTATACATGTGACTGAAAGTACTGGTGGATGAGAGAGGTCCAGTTTCTTTCCTGGCACATGTGAGGCTTGAAGAGGAAGAGGAACAGCTTGTCTAGAAAAAAATGGTTCTTCAGGTATTTCTCTCTAACACAATTGTAAGAGTGCTGTTGCTTCTCGGTGTTTTATCAGCAGTAGTGAGCACTAAAGGCAGAATGTATTTCTGCACAAGGGAGAGAGCAAAAAATAGAAATGATACTTGGGAGAAACCTTTCAAGTTCCTATATAACTGAAATGTCATGCTGTTTCTAAAAATACCATACAGGTACTGTGGTAATTCATATTTAGAAATGTCTTTTAGACACTAAAAACAACTTAGGAATTTGCCTTCCATTTTTTATCCCAGTGAGGTGAGCAGAGATGATGATGAGTTACCTAGCAAGGATTTATGTCAAAAATTCTTGATTTTATGTAACCTTAGTCCATGCAGATCCTGTTCTTTTGTGCTATCCTGGTAATCCAGTGTAAAGTGTATGAAAGAGGCTTAGAGTATGTGTACTTTCTCTTCTGTTTCTTGAGCTACTTCTGAAAGTTTGGTTGGGAAATCTGTTTTGGTCAGGAAAACTGGCAAACTAAGCATGTGTAGGTTTTTTAGCCCCAACCAAATGAGGTGTCTAAGGATAGCCAGTGGACTCGATTAGACACAGGTGAGGATAACTGATGTGGCATGCTGGAAATACTGAGTTTTTCCATTTGTTTTTATGTGTTTGGGAGAACTAATTCAAATAGCAAAAGAATCAAAGACTAAAAGCTTTTACACGATTGATAGCTAAGCAAAAGGAAGTGAACAATGAAATGAAGTCCACAAGCATTTGAAGGGTTCAAGGCTGAAAAGAGAAAGTTTAATGGAGCCCTAACCTTGAAGTGAAGCCTTTGTAGGACTGCTATGCCTTCTTGCAGTTTAACATGGAAGCTCTGTAGGTGTTTATTAAACAGTTTAGAAAGTAGACCTCAAGGTACTGCATAACTTGAGTAGAGACCTTGGGGTAGATCTTGAAAATATCTAGAATAGAATAGATAGAATAATTTTGTAGAGTAATTTTGGAGCAAAGGCTTAGTAACTTGACAAAACACTTGGAAATTATACTACAGAAAACAATCCTGTATGGTGATGGTGTTAGTAATAAAACTTGTGGACCCTGTCCATATGAACACAGGGACCATGAATGGGAGCTTAGTAATGGATGTTGTATCAGAGCTGCTCTGTGGTTGTGGTGCTGGTGATGTGTGACTGATTCAGCTGAGTGTTCACAATGGTAACTGGTGATCAAAAACTACATTTCAAAGACTTATGTGGGGGCATTTGCCCTAGTTTGCTTCCCAGGCCTGGTTGTATAACCTGGGTTGTAAGATGGGTGTTGTTCCTGTTCAAAGAAAACCATAATGCAGCTATCTGACATGAAGATGTAAAAATAAAACACAATTGGTTAAATTATGTTGCATTACTACAGCTTATCTAAAGTAGGAAATAGTTTTTACTTATTATGTAGACAATGGACAATGTTAGAAACTTAGTGTCACGGAAACAAAAATGAACACTGAGCAGCAAAGTGAGAGATGGATTTTTACATTTTCAGTTACTATTAAGGTGATAGCATTGACAGCATATTGTAACTTCTTCACCAAAACCAATCCTCTGTCACCAAAAAGCAGACTTCAGTAAAACGAAGGAAAAGCTTTATGTTAGTGGTTAAGTATATGTGACTCCCCAAAGTGATCTTTCATACATTATAAAGATTATAGCTTGTATATCAACCCAGTTAGAAAGTAAAGTATTTTGTAGCTTCACTTCAAATTTGATAAACAGTAACTAAATCCTGTTGTATAAAATACACATATATTTTATTTTGGAAAAACTATTACTGGAAGAATGGCAGTGCTGAAATTTATATTTTAAGTGGTTGTTATGTATGGTTATTTTCTTCGTACTGGAACATTCATTGAAGTCACAGCTTACTCCTCTGCTAAGGAAGCAGGCTGTTTGGGAGTTAGCAGTGATGTTTACAGAGACTAATACTCTAGAGTGTCTACTCTGTCCTCTGCTGGAAGGCACTGTCATAGGAATATCAAAATAAAATCTGCTACACCAATTCAGAGTTCAGCATAAACCTACCCTCATTTTAAATGTAAGCCCTTATATATGAGCAAAGGTTTACGAATACTTAGGAAAATCTAAATGTGCATGAAATCTCTAGGAAATTTTTGTTAGATTCTACATTTTCACAGATGCAGAAAATCCGCTTCCTCTGAGGCTAGGAACAGGAGATTCCCTCTCCTGCCATGGTCAGGAAACATCAGAAATGCTGTCTAGACGGACAACAGCAGGCATTAGAGCTCGTGATCCCAGCATAGCTACGCTTTCAACTGGAACAAACTTGTGAGGAACTGAATTTGGACTTAGGATCCTATTTTGTTGGGGGTACTTATGTGATAATACCAGTTTGCTATTTCCTCCCGTTGCTGTTACAAATATTTATGTATTTCACTTTCTGTTACTGCTCTTTCACCACTGCTTTCTTTCAAACTGTCTTGACACAAGAAAAGATTTTTTTTTTAAAAGAAAGAAGAAAATAATGTCATCACTAATTTTGAGCTGTAGGATTTTAGGCTCAACCTTTTTTAAAAACTACATTGCAGTCATAAGTCAAGGAAGTGTTTCAAGTGTTGTCATTTTTAAGACTGCAGAAATGTAGAGGAGGAGTTGAAAATGAATGTGTATGCTAGTTGGTCATAAAAGAGTTTTGTAAATGTAGAAAATTCAGAGATACATCAGTCTGCTAAGAAATTGCTTTTGGCTCCAGCACTTGCTTTGATTTTGTAATGTGTGATCTGGGAAGGGGTTCTCAGTGGCTGCTGTCAGTGATGACCAAGGCTGTGAGCCTGTGGCCAGCTGATCTTGTATTAGGCTGGGTTCTTAGCGCCTGCAGGTTAAAATGATGAACTGCAGCACTGCTCTCCTCTGAAAGTGTCCTGTGGACTGGCTAGTCTCCTAAACGTAGGGTTTGGTTGTTTGGGTTTTTCTGAAAAGCAAGCTGCCATACTGTTATATTTCCATTAGTGTAAAAGGAAATTGTGTCAAGTCCAGCCTTAGGGAAGGAATACTGTCAGGTGAGTACATTGGGCTGAAGACGGTCTGGAGCGCGTAGCTGGAGAAACTGCTGAGCACTTTGCTGCCTTTGGGTTTATACACAGGTTGTAGTAAGGGCAGGTGGCTTTGGGACAGTGTTAAAGCTGAAAAGAAAATGGCTACCAGAAATCATTGTTGCTACAGTAACAACATGGCTTGATTATTAATGTGCTGCTTTAACTACTGTTAGAAATGTTATGTGAGATACTGCTTTTAAGTTAAAGTGTCCTTAATGGAAACAGATATTTTCATCCATTTATATATTAATGAATATCATCAGGCTTCTTGTTCCAGAATGCCAGTCCTTTTATTGGAGAAACTAATTTCTGGTAAATATATTTTAGAATCTCATTGCTGCTTTTTCTACACCAAAAAGTTGCTTCATGGTTTTGAATTTTAATAATAAATATAAATGTCCTTAAAAAAGAACTTGCAGGGGAAAAAAACAATCTAGAGATACTATTTCACAAAATAGGTGGAATCTGGTAACATAATTCTGGCTTTCTGAAATTAAACCTTTAATGTTTTTTCTGCATGCAGCAAAGCTTTTTTTTTTTTTTTTTTAAGATATTTCTATATTTTGAGTGTGAAATAAGTATGCCCAACCTACACCCTATTTGAAGGTTTATAAGTAAGGATCAGACTAAAGTGGAATCTACTTGGAAACTATATTTTATTTCATAAGGGTGTAAGTGTATGCATTGTGTAGTAAACTTTTTGCAGGTTTTCTGTTAATATAGTGCAGTTACATTGAGGAATTTCAGAGTTGTGTAATGCAGTACATCAGGAAAGGGGTATGTCAAGTTCAGTGAATGTGTTAAGATTAATTGATGCAATTCTGTCTCTATTAGGATTCTACAAGTGGCAGATTGGTGGCAGGTATGGACCAACAGTAAAGTGTGTCTGCTTTTCATCAAATTCCCAAATGTGTAATATCTCCCATACCTAAAGAGGATCTTATTTTTCTGTACTTTTTTTTGGCTTTTGGGAGGTTTTGGTGAAGTTCTCTGTCGGACTTTCCAACTGAAAAGACACTCGATTCATTCAGTAGAAGTGGAGCTGATAAATACACATAAGATAAAACTTTGAAGTTGTAGAAAAATGCATAGTATGTAAAGACATGTTTGAGCTGTAGAATGTTGCTGCTTGGTGGTACACAAAAGGGGATGCACTAATTTGATGTACACAACCTTAGCTTAAACTTTGCTTATTCTTATGCTTAGCTGGCCTGCCTCATGCTTTTGTTAAAATTCTGTAGTTTTAGAGAAAGGAGAGGACGATGCTATAAATGTCCACCACTGTGTAGTTTGGTATTTTAAAAACAAACCTTGAAATATAAGAGGCTGTTTTCTAAAAATGAGCTGCCTGAGATGTTTCTTAAAGCTTACTCTTTTTTTAAGACACAAGATGCATGTTTTTTAATTAAAGCTGTTGGTTCCTTAGAAAAGCATTGTGATGTGCAAAGTGATGAAGCTTTCCTGTTTTGGATTTCCAATTAATTACTTTCAACTGAGAAGTAGGGTGTACAAACTTGGAGGAACCATAATCAATTTTATTGCGAGGTAGCCAAGATTACATGTAACTGTTTTCTGGAGTGCTTCTGTGCAGTGCTTATAGTTAGAGGGTATGTCACTGTATTTTGAGGTGCTTTATGCAAAGCTTATATGATATGGCGAAGGAATACATATATACACACACATATATATATATGTATAAAAATGCAGACTGGAGAAGAGAGTGATTCTGTAACTGAAGGGTAGAGGCAGTTCCTGCACAGATAATGTATTGACGAGATTTTGCTGACAGCATAATGAAAGTGTTCAGTGTCAAGGATGATGCCAAGGATATGTACAGTGCCATTAGCAGTTTGGAGTGGAATGGAGAGATGATGTCATTTCGTGCTTTAAGCTTTCCCTGTTTGAGAAAAGCTGTTATATTTATGGTATATAAGTGCAGCAGACAGCTAGTTTGTGTGGTCAAGATAAATAGGCTGAAGGGTGACTGAAAATTACAGGTGTTTATTATGTGAGTGGTATGTTGATCTGTAGCTCAAAGAGGTAGAGAAATAACAAAGAAGGTGAATTATTTTTCAACAGCTTATTGCTTATGGTAAATCTCATTTTGAAGAATGCTGTTCAGTTTAGTTGGATATTGATGGACTGTAAACTTATTTATTAAATATCATTGATGCTTAGAATGTTACGCCTAATCTTAGCTGAGGAGAGAAACTGCACTGATAAGTAACCTTTAGAAACAATATATTAGTATTTGCTCTTAAGGCCTTGAAATTCTAAATGTTTTCTGAATTTCCATCTTTAAACCGATGCTTCAGTTTAGTACTCTTATGCGCTTTTTTTGTATGTTGATTGTTACATATTTGCTTACTGTGTAATGTACACTCAAAGTAAGCAGCTCCTAAATTATGTTCGTTTCCCCTTGCTTCTCTGTAGACATCTTTGCATCTTTATTGTGTGCCTGTTGTGTACATCTTTAAATGTTTGCTTCTGATCTGTTCAGTAACAGAGTGGAAAAGTAACCTTTTCAGCCAATATATTTTGTTAGTCCAGACCTCTGTCTACCTGGAACTTTTTTCCCTCTGATGTGTTTTCAATTTTTTTTTTGCGTAATGCAGATTTTTGAAATAATGATTAAATCTTGTTGTTTGACCTAATTGATGCTATAAACACAGGTTCTTTTTTTCCATTCAGGCTACTCACTCTCACTACTTTTTTCCCTACTGTGATACTCCTATTAATGTTGCATTCAACTACTTGTAATTTTGTTTGGGCTGAAACAGCTCTGAGGTATGATCAGTTGTGTTCATTTCCTATGCTGTCACATGTTTCCTTGAAGTGCTTCACTGTCCCATACGGGTTGTTGTCAAAAAGCAAAACTTTCTACGAGTAGAAAAATGAGAGATTTCAACACATCCACGTGAAAGCCCTACCACAGCTTTGGGAACTGTGCGTGTGGCTTTTACTGTGATGAACAGACAAAGAAGAACTGTAACTTCTTTGAACTGTTTTTCAGATAATTCTCAAAATCTGGCAGGAGATTCAAAATGCAGGAGGCAGTCTTCTCTCTTGCAGTCCCTTGCTTGCTTACTTTTGTTCAGTTACTGCAGATTCTTTGAAGTCAGAAGCATCTCCAGTAAAAAGACTTAAATTTTGTCTCTTCACGTTGTAAAGTGTTAAGCTTTTGCTTAATTTAACTTCTGGATAATTCAGGCTTCAGTAGAGTACCTGCTCTTGAACATTACTTTTCATTAACTATTGTAAGAAGAGTAATTATTATTATTATTCCTTTAAAAATTTAATTTTAGTAAATTTGACAGTGGCATTTATGATTCAGTTGGTTAAACTACAGTTGGAATAGCATAGATTGAGAGGTTTTACAAATTCTCAAAGGGAATTAATTTTGTGATTTTAGAAAACCTCATGTTTAAATTCAAGTGATTATTTAATCTACACTGAATGTTAGTTCTAGGTATTTGTGGGTACTGAATGTAGAGTAAGTTATTTTTATAAGTTTTAGGTAGGAATCAAAGACAATCAAAGCTCCTTCTGCAAACAGAAAGCAGGAAAATACGTTTTGTACAGACGAGGTCATTGCTGACTTGTTAGGAAGACGATGGTATACGCTTGTCTTTAAAGAGCTTTTTGGCTGTATTAACTGATGTAGGAGACTCATCAGCTAAGTTTTTGTTTTTTCAGTTCTCTTCTCAAATTACTTTATCCCTGATACTTGCGTGTACAGTTTTGGCTGGAACTTTGTCTGGGTTTCTTGTAATAGACTTTTCTTAGCGTAATCTCTGCTTTCTGCTGGCTGATTTTTCCCACACTGATATTTAGGATTATTGGATTTCTGTAATATTGCAGATGTTTTCCAGAGCTGCATCAGGTATTAGAATGAAATTTCTTCTGCACTCCACCCTCCTCTTTTGAATTTAGCAGATTTTAGTGGTGGGATGGCCATATCCTGATAAATGTACATGCCACTCTCGACTAGCTAATCAAATTTTCTAAGTCTCTAATTCAAGACTACAGTTGCAAGCCTTTTGCTGTGTTTTTGTGTCAAGCTAGTGGAATGGACTGTTTAGCCACAGTTTATACCAACAAAAGTAGTTTGTATAGTATAGTCATTCTAACCTTTGTCTCTTCCTCTTTTAACCTTCCTACACAAGCATAATCAGCTACAGGGGCAAAAGCTAGTTTTATATTACATTATGACTCTCTTAAAAAAAAACCCCAAACACAACAAAATAAAAAACAAACAAACAACAACAACAACCCCACACACATACACAACAACAGCAACAAAAACTTCAAACAAACGACCTGAAAAACTTCTCTATGAATTATGTTCCTGCCTGCAACTGTTCCAGGAGAAGGTGCTAAAAAATGGTTAAGTGTCTTCTCCCAGATAGATGTAGAAATGTCAGTTATTGCAGATCTGTTAGGAAATAAGGGCTAGATAGTAGATAAAGGGATCCAAACTCTTGTCAAGATTACAGCAAATTTTATTTAGTCATTGTACACCTTTGCATTCTAGTGTTTCTCTAGTGTTTTTTCCCAGAGAAGGGGACAGGTTAATAGGAGATACTTCATTAAAGCAAAAAGAGCTTTCAGTCCATCTTTTTTTTTTTTTAGTATCGTTGGGGGTGCACTTGAGGTTGCGCCCATCTCCAACATTGCAGTTTTCTTCCAGTTCCTGTTCTCTGCCCTTATCAGAACAGGCAGCTGCTTATTGCTGATCAGAAACCTGACCATTTTGCAGCCATGCTTGTGCCCTTTCACTCTTTGAATAGTGAGGTGAATGTTCTGTAGATACATTACCCAATTCTGCATCGCTTTTGATGCTGTCTATTACCTGGTGAGGGAGAGTGACTTTCATTCTCACTTCTTTTCCTGATAATGAGAATTAAGACAGGATGATTTGAGCCAAAGCATTTGTGATGTTGAAATCTTTGCCTTTCCCTAAGGAGTTTTTGGAGAACTACCTGTCTTGAATCTGTTGGTAAAGAATGTCAGGCGCTGAGTTATTTCAAATGTCATCACCCTTGAAATGAATAGTTGGTGTTAGAGTTTGATTGTTTGTATTGGAGTGAGAGGAATCTTCTTTGACAGCAGACGGACCTTTGAGAGATGAGTGCTGGTTAAGCACAATAGGTCAGGTAGCTTTAAACAGTCTCAATGCTATCAGTACTTTGGCCTAAAATCTCGTGTCTCGTGGGCTGCATTGCCTTCATGAAGATGTTTGCATGACTGTAGTACTGCAAGTACTGTCATGCATTGGGTGGAGCTTTGAACACCAGAGGGATTGAAAAGGGGAGTTAATTCTGAGTTATTGGTAGTGTTTAGTTAATTGCAGTATTTAGAAGATGTGTGTGTTGAAGGCATTTTGCACAGGGGCAGAGTCATTGGTGTAATTCTTCAGTGAGAGGAGTGTTAGGCTGGGATTTGTCACTGCCCAGCCAAAGTGCACAGGTTTACTGAGATGTCTGGTTTAGTGCTGATCATAATGTTTGATAATGTAAAGCCTGCAGAGACCTTCTTTCTTATTTTTTGAATGTTGTTTTGGCTCTTCATACATAAAGGCTTTTATTTTTGTGGGCATTTTTAGCTGTAGCTTTACATTTACCTTCTGTAACTAACAGAAGAGCTCCACGGCTGTTTGAAAATAACACTTCTGCTTCTCTAGATGAATGAATACGACTCTAAAACCCAACTAAAGAACTGTATTTTTTTTTTCTGTAATAAATCTTATTTGATAAATGAGCACATATTCATTGAATAATAACATTCTTGCTTAAGGCTACATGAAGTTTAATGTGGTACTAAGGAAATGATCCTGGGACTAGGGAAAGGAGCTCAAATACTTACCTTCTGTTGCTTTTTATTGCCCAACCGGACTTATTTGAAAGGTCTTTCCTCTCTTACTCTGTGTTTGTTATTTAGGCAAGTGGCTTTGAGACAGTTGCAGTCTGACTGGGGAACTCAGAATCAATAAGCTGTGTGTGAACAAAATGAGGGAAGGAATCCTAGCCAGTATGTGAGGACAGGTATCTCCTTCAGATTTAATTTTGATGATGACTAAACATTAGTTTGGTCTAGATATGAATAACCAACCCTTTCTGTAAAGATGTATGCTAGTTGTTGTGTCTTCATTAGAAGTAGACCCAGTTCTGTAGAGATACCGTAGCCAAATCCATTCTTGTTTTTGTGCAGCTTCAGTGACTCTCAGAGTCTCTTCCAAATGTTATATAGTCTGGTATCTCCAAATGGGAAGTGAAAAACTTCCTTGTATAGTTCGAAAGATCCATGAGTAAAATAGAGTATTTATTTCATCTGACATTAATCAGCATTCATGAAGGCAAACAAGTTATGATTTTAAGATGGGCAAGCTAGCCTTAGAATAATAGCACAACTCTGCCCTAAAAACGGTGAGGAATTAGCAAGGCCCAGGCTTAAAACCCTTCAACACTTAATCTTAGATATGTTGATCATTTTTGCAAAAAGACTTTTAAAAATGCTTCCATTTGTAACCATTTCCTTTCTGTGCATTGTTCCTCATTCAGGGAACTTAAGATAGCTGACTTTGAAGGCAGTAGCAGAAAATGCAGCAGAGTTTTTCTTGCCATGCAGCTTTTTTCCACTTGTTTGACCCATGATTTCTTAGTGGATTTTTTAATTAAAATACCAGTATCTATGTTACTTGCAAATTACACGTGTATTTCAGAGAAGACCACTGGAATTTTGTTATTTTTACCCTGAGACAAAAATGATGGAATGCTTTTGTGGCCATGGATTTCTTATCTCTCTGCTTTGCCTGTCTTGTCTGCTAATCTAGGACGCAAGCAGAAAATGACAGCTGTACAGTAAGTTCTTCTTTTATTTTGCAGGTTTGTTTTATTGTGGAAGTGGATCTTACAGCATAATGTAAATCAAACAAGCAAAGGTGAGTAGAAGTTTCTGTTGACCTTTTTTTTCCCCCCAAATGCCATTAGCATATACAGCTGAACATGCAGAAAAGTGGTCAGTGAAAATTCTCTTGAAATTTGTATCTTGATTACTGTAATTTATGAATGTAGTGTTACTTCTACGAGATTAAAATAGGAACAAAAGATCCTCCCTTATTATTTAATATCATTATGATAATTACGCTTTTCTTTGGTAAGTTATTACAGTCAAAAAGCTATCAAGGTGTTCTGCTAGCTATTGAGAGCCAAAATTATGAGTACTTTAAATTAATTTCATTCTCTACGTATTATCCACCTGGTTGCAAAATATTGAAAGTGTACTTTGCGTTGTCAAAGCAGCATGTTAAACTTGAACTTACTGTGTTAATAAATAACTCTGTGGGAAATTTGACCAACTGTCAGAATAGCATTTCAAATTTTTAATAATGAAATTCAGTTGGAATTTTTTTTCCCCCTTTCTGTCTTTAGGAACCCATTTGGGAGTAGAACTGAAGTGTCCATTTGCAGTTGCAGAGTGTCCATCTAGGAGAAATCTTCTGTAACTTTGGCACTTCTCCTTCTTTGCCCCACCCCTCTCCTCTGTTATTTTGAGAAAAAAATTTAGATAAGGCCTAATTTTTTCTTTTCCATTTACTTGATACTCTACTTCAGGAATAATTTGAACTGTATTAGTCTATTTAAATTAATATCTTTGCCATATGATTATGTGAAACATTTAACATAGAGCAATTTGCTTTAATCTGTTTTGAGTCTTTCAAGAGTATTTTTAGGTAAGGCTCCACTGTTCAGTAGATTACTTTGCTTGGGGGACAGGGCATGATGGACTCGGGTACAGAAGCTTCCATAGCAAACAAAAACTGGCTTCTCAAGTTTTCTGCTTGCTGTTTGACTAATATGCCATCTCAGAATGTACCTGCTTGCAGTGATCTGATATTTTGAAGAGGTGAGAGGAAGATCCCATTTGCTTAAATGAGCTTGTTCCTCATTTCTAATCTCCAATTAATATGTAGACTTGATATCACTTTAAAATTGTAGTATGTATATTTTGAAATAGGAACTGCTTTGTTTGTATCTTCTGTTCTGCTAAGACTTCTTCAGAGCTATTGCTGTCAACTTCAAAATACTGATTATAGCAGAATGCTTTGTGGGGAATTTAAAATAACTGAGCATTGATCCTTTGTATAATGTATAACTGATTCAAGACTTGGATTATTAATTGTCTTCTGAACTATGAACAATTAAAAATAAGCTCTGCTACTGTATTATCTATATACTTATGCACAGAACTTACTGCCTTAGCCTGACTTTGCTGGTTTCTAGAATGTGCTGCTTTGGAAAAAGGAATAAATATAACACTGCAAAAGGAGATACTTTATCTGAGGATGAGTGTAAAGTAAGAATCGTGGCTACAAAAGGAACTTGAATTGATAATACGATTCAAACTGTTACCTGTGCCTTCTAATGCATGCTTTCAGTACTTGAAGCTTAAAGTTTATGTTCTGTCTCTTCTTAATTTTGTTGTCTAATAACTGCTTTAAATACAGAAAATTAGTTGAAAAGTCTAATATATAAATGAGTGTCTTCTCACTGAGTGTGAGGTCTTCTGAATGACACTCCAAAGACCTTTTGACTTAATGGTGTTTAGCTATGTATAGTAGAAGAAAGCTGATCTCTGAGGAGAAAGCCTATACTCTTGCATACGTAACAAGAGGACAGAAAAAATGAGTAAAAGAATACATAGAAACAGTATAATGATGTTAGATCAGTATTGTTATTGCTTAGAGGAGATCTTGAGGTTCTGACAGTTCTGTAAAAATGACAATTGAATAGTCAGTTAATCAATGAAAATATTACACTTTTCTAAGGCAAATATAAAAGTTATCATGTCCTGACTTTTGGAAATAAAGAAATCTGTTGCTAGATAAAAACACACAGGTACAAGATACGTTTTACAAGCAGTTAATGTACCTTATTGGGATAACTGTAGTATTTTTTCTTAAATTTTCTGATTACCAGACTGCATCTTCTGAGCTCCACAGGAGGACCTGTTTGTGTTAAATAAGGGGGGAAGTGAGGAAAAAATAAACTTGGTCTCAATGTGTTAACAGTACAATGGGCCACACTTCTGTGTAGCAGAAAAGGTAGCACAAGGTAGATGCTTGTGCTGAATTTCCCTGTAATAGTGTGTCAAGCAAAGTCATATTTTAAGCATTTTAATTATAGGTTATATACAGCATTCTGCACAGGATAGATTTTAGTATGTGGGATTTGTATTTCTTTGGTTCAGACAGGAATCTCATATAATTTTAATATTGTTCATATTATCCAGGTAACATGAAGTTGAGTTTTCTGCCATTAAATCACTTCTGATGTTTTGTGGTGGTTTTATTTTTTTTATTAAAAATTAAAGAAACAAACCTCAATTATTAGTGAGGTGATGCGAGCATTTCTTCTCACTTGTGTTTTTCTGGTTGTGTACAGTGTGTTATATAGGTTTGGGTCTTTTAAAAGCTCTGATTTCATATGTTCATCAGCAAGCATTATAACTTTCTCCAAGTCGGCAGAATTTTTTGTTCTTAATCTGAAGAGGTACAAGATGGTTCTTTTTGCCCTACCTGGTACTGCTGCTTAGAATCTTACTAGCTTTTTAATCCTTGATCACTGAAAGAACATAGAGGATGATGAGAGTCAGTTTGCTGGTAAGGATGAATGAGTATCACTAATGTAATTCGTTACTCTAAGGTTTTAAATTAAATTAGTAAAAGCAGAGTGTGTGTCTTGGGTGGTCTTTTTATAATTAGGAAAAACAGCATACTTTAGGAATTAAAAAAAAAATCTTCATGAGCAGGAGATAGTCTTAAAATTTGTGATAACATTAAAATTGGTACAGCAAGTGGTTATCAACCAAAAAAGCAAAAATGAGAAACTGCTATATATGTCTCAAGTCATGCTAGATAAAAAGAATGACAACTTTTTTTTAATATAACAGGAAAAAAGGTCAGAATTGTTCCAAAGTTGAAAGGCATGTTTTGTTCAAAGATCTGTTCCAATAAAATTGTTCTAAATGTTGCCTTTAAGAAAGTTGCACTGTAAATCCATTTAAAGCATCATGTTTTTGTCATGCAAGTTTTCATCTGTGATCTGCTGGATTGACACTTCACAAGTAGTTCATGCAGGTAACTAACAATATAGTTTATTTAACTTGAGAAATATTCCTGTAAAAATAGTCAAATATTCTAAAAATCAAATAATCTAAAAGTTCTAAAAATCCTTCCCAGTTTGGTTGAGATCTTTACCTCCGAATGAAGGTGGATTGAGTAGCTTATCCAGATAACAAGCTGCATGTTTATATCTTAAGAGGTCTTTCGCATCAGTTACTGAATTCACTTTTTCCTGAAATTCAGGGTTATGGTGGAAGTAAGACCTCTTTGACCATGTCGTTGTAATCACTGGGGATTTGCATAGAGTTATGTAAAAAACCTCAGCACTAATAATTAGTCGGTTTATTGATATCTGTTTGATTTGTATTGGAAGAAAGGGTTCTTTACCCAACTGCTCACAAAAGATGTCTGAACAAAAAGACTGAATTGTAGGAAGAACCTTTGTTTTAAATTGAAAATCAGTTTTAGATTTGGATATGAAAAATCTGTGGGTTCTGCTTTGATTAATTTTAAATGTCTTTATATTAGCACAGCATTGCTCATATTTGACAGCTGCCAGTTCTATATGCTCTACATGTGGGAAATAATTAGATTTGCATACAGAATTTCACTGCCACTTGGTGGCAGTACCTGGCTTCAAAGGGACTTGTTTCTGAGTAGATAAGGTGACTGATTCTGTAAAACTATAGGTTAAGGGGAAGTAGATTAGTTTTAAAATTTCTAGAAGATAGTTCTGTGTTTTAGAAAAAAAAAATACTTTTTATTTAGCCTACTGGAAGGATTTGCATTTGTATGTCTCTATGGAAAATCTAGCTATCGTGTCTAATATGTAATTTAAAAGTATTGCTTGTGTTAATAGTATTCTCAGAAGATGTATTTAATGTTCCCCAGTTGAATTATTTTAGCATTTACTTCTAGCATTTTGCTTCGATTGAGTAGTTTAGTTCAAGTAATTTTAGAGCATAAAATTTGCTTTATGGTAGTATTCTTTATGATATTGCATTCTGCAGCGTTAAATGGAGGACTGCCAAAGTTGCTTTTTTGCCTTCTGAAATATTCTCTGCATTTTTACTTTTTTATTTATTCATATAAATTTTAGGAAAATATTCCCCAGTAGATTTTTCTGTCAACAAAGCTGGTAAAAGTCTGTGCCCTTACTCATAGTTGCTGCCTCTCAGTTGTGCCGATTCAGCAGTGTTTGGGTCCCAGCCTTTTAAACTGAATGATGAAATGGTTGATAAAGTGTGGAGGAAGGAACCTGGGGGGGAGTGGAGGGAGGCAGCAGTTATTTAAACTGGCTTTGCTGCAAAGAAAAGCATAATTCCAATGTATAGCACAGTAATTTGACAGTATATGACTGCATGTTGAAACTTCTTTCTCTTCTTTGCAAGCCAAAATCTTCTGCAATGGTCAACAGGTCTCCAATATTAGTATTATGCCCCATGTAAGGACTGTAGTAGTGAGACTAAAGTGTGGAAGAGTGCAGATACTTTCCTAAACATGGTCTCTTGTGAAATGTCTCACTTACTAGGACTGGAGATATGACAGAGTTTTGCTAGTGGCAGTGGGTTCTATGAGGAGGAAATGTTTTTACTGAGGAGGAAATATTTTACTGTACGAAGAGCTGACACTGAGAAGCCAGGTGTCCTTAGGCCCCTCTGAGATGTGACACATCAGGAAGGCATCCAAGAATACGGTGACGTAGAAGAGGGATTCATCCTGTGAAGTCTAAAATTGTAGAAATACAAATAAGAAATGTGGTGGGACTTAAAAACCATGTTGATAAATTTGAAGGTGACAATAATACCTTAGTGGTAATATGATTTTATTTATTGAAAGAACTCTGTAAAACATGATCATGGGAAGAGAGTTAGAAGGGAGAGGGACATCAAATTATAGTTTTGCTGTCAATATATTCTACATAACTTGGCATGGAGAGAACGCACTTTTTCTGTATACTTAATAATTTTTGTGTATTTTTTTAAACTGTCGGAATGATAAATTCAAAGTTATTGGTTGGAAACTTTTTTAAATTAAAATACTCTTATGCCTATATAGATGATATTTTGAAATTGGAAAACTGTGGATAGTGTGAGCACATGGAGCACTCTAAAGCGGACTAAAGTAAGCAAGAATTGGGATACTGTGTGGCAGAGTGTACTAAAATAAAATCACAGAATAGTTGAGTTTGGAAGGGACCTGCAGCAATCTTGTCCAACCCTGTTGTCCAGCCTGTTGAGGTCCATCTCAATGGCAGCACAACCTGCTGGTGTATCAGCCGTGGCTCTGTCTTGTGTTCTCAGCAGCCTTGCTGAGGGTACCTTCTGCCCCATCACCCAGTTCATTAATGAAGATGCTGAACAGTGTGTGGGATTTGATGCTGACCCCAGGGTACTGCTTTAGTTCCTGGCCAACTACACTTTGTACCACTGATGACAACCCTTAATTTTTTGGAAGCTTGTTAAAGATGTCTAGCAACAAGGATTAGGACTTTTATTTATAGACTGTAAGGAGAAAAAACTTTCTGGTTTTTTTTAATGTTGGTGGTTAATAAAATTATTTGTTGTATCATCATGGCTAGGGTTCGCGAACGAAGATTTGGGATTTGTTGTATGATGTCTAGATAAAAGCAATTTTTGAGACCATACTTGAAGCTTAAGAATACTTTTCACTGAAAAACACAGATAATGGTGATGAAAGAGACGAAAAGAGTTTTCTTAAACATTTAGTTTCTTTAGAGAGTAAAAATGTGTGAGCATGTGAGATGGCATCAAGGAAGAGAATTTATGCATGTAAAAGTAAGGGAATGGTTTTGAAGAGAAATAGTATGTATTTTACAGAGCATTCTGTATTTTTCATACTTCTGTGTCTCTTACTGGAATGCTGCTAGTTATTACCATGTATGTCTGCATTTAGGACAATTCAGTATTTGATTGTAGTTCTCATCTTTAGTAGAAACTAGTGGCAGTACAAGTCAAACTAGATTACGCTACTAAAAATCCAAACTAGAGAGCTGCAGGAACATGAACAGGGTTGGGGAGTGCTGGGGGAAGTTATGGAAGCCTGTGGAGTTGCCACACAATGTGTGACTGTTCTTAAGTTACCAGATTCAACATCTTGGATTTTTTTGTTCTGGCTAGTCATCTTTTAGAAATACCTAGTTCATTTTGAAAAACATCTACCAATGAAACCATCTTAAACTGCTGCATGAGTGCTTGAAACTAGAAGAGTACATTTTTATAGTGATAGGTCTGATTCTTGTGACACTTCAATTGTATTGTCATTTATTTTTATTGATTTCAGTATTGAATTTTAGCATGATGCCCCCCATTGTGACAAACTGGTTTATTTTCCCAAGCAAATCAATATTAGAGGAGTAAGATGGCCGGTGGCAGTAATGGTATTCTCTTCTGTGATTTCTTATTGTCAGGTAGTCGTTCTGAAGTTGTGTTCAGTTGCTCTTCACATGTTAACATATCACTCTTAGACATCTTAGGCTAGAAATCAAGTTTCTGAAATGTTGACATTTTTAGGAAAATTTTTTACTTACTTACTATTATGACAGCTTTTGAAGATGTTATTTTATTAGGAACTAAGTTTCAGGAAAATTAACTTTCTAAAAACGTGTTGTTCAGGTTTGATGTTCCCAGCCAAGAAGATGGGCTGCTTTTGTGCTATAATTCAGAGTTTCTCTTTGGTCAACTTTTTCCGCAGATATGACAACTCAGTGACTCTTCAACAGTATAACAAAAGATTATACAGTGGGTGGCAGTAACTTTGTATTTCTTTAGGCATAAAGCAAGTGTTGTATTAGTAATATTTCTTACTGCTTTAAAAATTTTTAATATGGCAGTCTAGTTAGCTGTGAGAGTTTTCCGGTGTTTGTGCTTTTATGTGAACTGCTGTGGATCTGAATTGTATTAAAGAGAGCTAGTTTTCAGTGGAACTCCTCATGTTGTAGTTAGATTAATAACTGTGTACTGTATGTAAAGTAGATGTTGAGGGGCAGTATTCACAGTGTTGTGCATATTAAACAAGCTGTCTCTTCACTGCAGAAGTTTAAAAAAACACAGAAGTGTTCAGGTGAATTTGTAGGTTTCAAAGCTAAGTAAGGCAGTCTACAGTTACTGCTTCTGCTGTGCAGAAGGGAGTGTATTTTCAACAACTTGATTTGCAAACACGGATAGAAGCAGGAGGAAAGCAAGGTGAGTCACTGACTCGTCCTCCAGTTGTCAGGCTTTGTGATTCTGAAGGGTGGATCAGGATAGCTTTTTAAGAAGAAATAAACTGAAAAACAAGTAATAGGTCTAATGATCACAGTCTTGCAATTTTATTGATTTTGGGTATTCATATTGCTAGATAACACCCAAAGCTCTAGAGGTGTAAAATGTGTGCATTACTCTATGGAAGAGGCAAAAATATTGTGCAGCTGTCCTCTGAATAATTCGCACCTTTTTTTTTTCTCCAGATGTGGTTGGTTTGTGCTGATACACTACTAGTTCTTCTATTGCTCTGTACAAACCTTCATTTCCCAGTGGTGCTTAAACATTTCACTTTTGGCAAAAGTTCTGTGCTTGATATTTGCCATGATTAAGTTGCTAAGGCCATAGACTGCGTAATGGGGCAGAATGGAAGGAGATGCCTCTTTAGTCCTGTGCCATGATGTGCTTAACCTCTCTCTTGGTCTGCTGTTTGTTGCCTAAAAGTCTGAGGCTTTGGTTCTATCATCTTTAATATAAGCTTTATTACAGGAACATTTGATAAAATGATAGGCTAAAATGATAGGTTTTGTTAGTTTGCTTTATTTACATAATGAAGTCCTGAAGAAAAATCTAAATGGGAACAGTGCAAACCTGAAGCATCTTTCCTATCTCTTGAATATTTGAATAATCCCTTGAGTGTCCTGGCTATTCACATATCTGCTTAAAGAACTTGACTTATGAGGAGTTACTTAGCACAGGACAAGTATATTTTTGCCTTCATTACAGCACTGCTGAAAGACTATATTCCTTCAGTTTCTCTAACTAGGCTGATTAAATTAAATCCATTTAGGGGATGGCTTCTGTGTTTTTGTGCTACTTAATAGTCGCTCTGTGCTTTTAGCTCATTGTCTCGTATTTATGAATTTAGTGAGAAACTTGATATCAGAACACATAAAAGCACTTCATGCTTTTCAGAAATTCAGCCAAATTCTTCCATCTTAATATTTCAGCTCCAATGTGCTTTCAAATCTGTTATAAACCCCTATAAAATAACATGAGGTTTGCAATAGAGATTGACAAATCTCTTGCCTACAAGTGCTAGTAGGCAGCAGCATAGTATGTGTAGCACTGGAGCATAAGCTTTAATGAACTGGCATTGTAGAATTGACCAAAGCAATGCTCTTAATTTTGTGTGTGACCCTCTTGCGTTGTAAAGGTTGTCGTTATGAAATAAGAACTTGGAAAGGTCATAAACCTGCTGGTAATAAATACAATTAATACTGTACATAGAACAATGGAATTAAGTACATTCCTATCAAAAAGAATTATTAATGAACAGAAAGTGGACAGCATAGATCTGATGACAGGAAGGTTGCATCTAATCTGAATTACTGAGTGACCTAGGAAGCTTGCTCAGAGGGATTACCAAATAATTATGTTAATATGCAATTATCACCTCATTTCTTCTATAGTAACCTCAAGATGTAGTGTAGTAAGGGTGTTATAGCAAGTGCTGATAGTTTGCAAAAATACTGATGTTCAAGATTTTTAAGACAATAAGATTACCTTAAGGCATTTAAATTATGATCTGTCAGTTTGAAGATAGATATGACCTAATACTTTTTTAATGCTTAGACTATCTGGCCACAGGCAGTCATATCTGCAGAACACATTATTGTTTTTAGAACTGATATTTTATGAAGAAAAACAATGTTTTAAGTTATGTAAATTTTAATTACTTAGGTAATAGTGGCGGATTGTGGCTTAGTTGGCTAAATAATTGGTTGTTTTCTACTTTTGAATATGAAATAATTTCTATATAAAAAATAGCTTATCATGTAAACCAGGAACAACACTGTTAAGTGCACTACATTCATTCAAAGCTTAACAGAAATAATTGAATTTGACCTAGCCTTTTAGATAAAGTGTTTCAAAGGTATGAGCGTGGGATTGTGTACGCTTGTGTAGGCTTTTTGAGAATCCCTGTTTTTACATTTATGTATCTCCTAGGTATATTGCACTATGTGCTTACATAAAAATTTCCTCAGCTCTGTAGTTGAGGTAGTACCTGGTAGAGAATATGATAAGCACTGTTTTCAGCAAATTTAAAGTTTTATCTCCATGTTTAATTTTTCAAATTAACTAAGTATTAATTGTTGTATGTTTTGACAGAATTAATAATTTTGTATTCCTGATACAATAAAGAGACGATAATTTTAAAACTGTGATGGAAGCATACAAAAAATATTGCATAATCTTGCCTACATCTTAGTTACAATGATTGATTTTTCTTTTTTTCCCTAGGGATGAGTTAGATGATAACATTTCCTCCAAAAACATGGCATTAGTTATACCTGTCATTGTTACTGCATAAATTTTGATACGTGGAGTAAATAATGTAACTGAAGTATTGCATCTTGGCTCAGTGTCATCACAAGACTCTAAATTACTGTAATTTAAAAATTTATCTTCTGTGTTTTCTCTAATGCCACATTGTTAAAGCTGTTAACTTTCTTCTTGTTGTCCTGCACAAAAAATAGTGAACTGTAGCATCCTGATAACTGGGAAAAAGTATGATAATTAGCAGGAAATTATTAAAATGTAGCAGTGATATTATTGATAAGCGTTTCAGGCTTGATTCAAAGACTGAATCTGTAGGGACAGCTGTATTACCATAGAAGACTTCTAGTCAGATCCATATGGAGTAGTTCACAATCTCCATAAATACACAGTATGGAAAGGAGTCTCTTACAGGATTGCATGGGGTAATGTTTTAGATACTGCTCATGATAATTCTGAGGAGAATCTCTGTTTAATGGTGATCATAGGGTGTCCTAGCCACCTTTCTAACTTAAGCTTTACCACTAATATTTAGCATTATATGGTTTTGTCTTCATCATGTAAGCCCATGAGAAGTTTTCAGGAGCCATTCTGATAATGAGGATTGCGGTCTCCAACCAGCACAATATTCTCAGTTTGCCTCCCTGCTGTTCAGGGGGTACCAGTGAAGTTGCTTTAAATGGGAAGCGTCTGTTCTTCCTCTGAACCCCTCACACCAGAACAGATGGGTGGAACTTGGAACATGGAAGGTTTTACCTCAGAGGTGGTAACAGTGAAGCCACTCATTAACACTGAATTTACCACTTCGTTAGCAACGTTGCTTCCTGTTGAGAAAAGCTAATACAGGCTCTCAGATTGACTGAGCACACTTTCGTCTACCTTTGCAATAATGAAACAAGGAAAACACACATCTTAGAGGGAAAATGGTCCTACTCAATTTCTTATAAACTTTTTGTGAATGTTTTTATGCTCTGCTGACTAATACTGTATGAAGCCTACAGTATTGAGTTGTCAAACTGTTGGAGCTGTTGTGCATCAGCTGTTGTGCATGTGTTGGAGGTTTCACTTCTTTTAATTGACTTTTGCATTACCGATTCTTAGTGCATGTTTGCACTGCCCATTTCTAACTTGTGTGCGTGATGTAAAGTCTCCTGCTGGGTGGTGCATTATCACCATTTTAGGGTGATAGCTTTGAATATGATCTTATTGGAAGTCATTATTATAGTGGAAAATGACCCATATCAAAACAGCAAAGAAATGCAAAAATCTAAGAAATGGGAAGATGAGAAACTGGATTGTCTAGTAGAACATTTGCATAAAGGTGTGTTATAGATAAATAATACAACAAAATATTTCACACGCTTTAAGCATTTATTATGCCTCTGACATGAGCATTGCTTTATTTTTCTAAATTGGCTCGTCCGATGATGGAATAGCAAAGGAAATATTTTTTTGATGACTTATTTTTTTCGTTGTATTTCTACTCCAAATAGAATGACTTTCTTCTGCAAATGTAAGTCATCTTACATTAGGGTTTGTTTTTTACAAACTTAAAGGGGGTTAAGTGTTTGTTTTGTCCTTTTGCTGATTTGAAACAAAACAAGTACAATAACAAAGAATTTCCATGAGGCCATAGCTAGCTTTGAATTGTGTGGATAGCTATCATAATGTTGAATTGAAAAACCAAAAGAAATGCTGGACTTACTTTAGAGTGTGACATATGAAGATTAAAGTGGTTGTGTTTAACCAGGTTGTTTTCTCTCCTTAGGAAAAAAGGATGTCCAAAGTGGTCTTCCTTGATTTCGATAAAGGACCATTGCGGGGAGCCATGGATATTAGTTGTGAGTTATAACATCTTAATTTAGAGAGTTAAGTAATGACTCCTTTTAACTGAGCTCTATTCAAAATGTTAATTAGTAACAGGAACTATGTGATGGCAGGAATCAAATCCCCCAGAACATCAAAGCAAGTGGTACTCTTTAAGGATAAAATGTGTGATTTCCGTAAAATGCAGATAGACGTTTCTTGCTCCTAGATGAATGTTTTAATGCCTTATGCTCACTGTGTTCTTAGGACCCATAGGAGAGGCGAATGGCAGGGTAGACTGAAGTTTACATTCTTGTTGGTCACACGCTGATTTTCATGTGTAGGCAACTCCTTTGTGCTCACTAAGCATCGGGTGGATAATTTGGTGTAAGAATAAAAGTCACTTGTAGAAAAATAAAGCCTCCCATAGGGAACTTGCAGTTGTTCTCTGTACTAGTAGATACTGTTATTGCCATGCTCTGAAATCCCGTAATACTAAAGTAAACACCCCAGCAGACTTCCATGTAGCATTAGGTCAGTTGTATGCAAGTACTTTGAAAAAAGTGCTACCTTGAGAAACATAAAGATTATTTTAGTTTCCTAGTTGCTAAAGGAAGTATGTTTAAAAAAAACCCCACACTAAAATTACTTGTAGATGTCTGTGTAGCCTCTCCTCCTTACATGTTTTACTTCTAGAAAGCAACTAAAGGTAAACTCTGTGTTTATGTACATGCAGAATGTATTCACAAGTGTTTTGACAATCTAATTTTCTCTATCTTGTTTGTGTATAGGTCTTCAGGCTTCTTTGAACTGGGATACTCGGCAGTGACTAGTTTGCTGTATGGTTATTAATATTGCATAGAAAAAAAGTATATTTTAACTGCTTCATTGATTAATTTTAAATGTCATTAGTATCCTAAATAAAAAATACATTTTTAAGAAGTTCAAAGCATCTTTTTAGATTACAGTGTGAAGAAGAGTGATCCTGAAAAGAACTGTAAATTAAAATTGCCATTTTTTATTTCTGTGATTACCTGATTCTTTTCTTGTTTGTTTTTTAGTATAAATATACTTAATGGACAGACCAGCAATATGGATGATTTAGAGATAAATACTGAAGTCTCTGGTGCTAAAGAAGAAGAAATCCTATGTGATGATAATTTCATATCTGAGGAAGAAGGTGGCATTCCTAAACCACAAGAGAGTGACACATCGTTTCAGAAGAACAACACATTGACTCTGCCTGAGGAGCTATCAAGGGACAGATCTGAAAAAGCCTTAAGTGGAGGCCAGGCTTCTCTATTTATACATACTGGTGCTCCTACTGTTTCTAGTGAAAACTTTATGTTGTCTAGAGGAACTGCTGTTAATGGACCAGTTTCACACTCCACCTCAACAAAGACTTCCATTATGAATAAAGGCAGTGTTTCATTAACCACTGGACAGCCTGGAGGTCATCACACAGATTCCTGCTCAACTTTGACAGTGGTTCATGATCTTCAGCTGCCTGCAAAGAGTACAACACAGAAATCAAATCAGCACCAAGTTTTATTTTTGTTACCTGATGTAGCACATGCTAAGAACCTGACTCATTCCATTAAAAATCTACCTACCTCTGCTTCAGTTGGTTGTGATTCACAGAAAACAGTAGGAAATAGTGTAGACAGCACTTTAGTAGGCCAAGTAGAAGTTTGTGAGGATGA
The DNA here is from genome assembly GCF_003945725.1 of Corapipo altera. Classification (NCBI taxonomy): domain Eukaryota; kingdom Metazoa; phylum Chordata; class Aves; order Passeriformes; family Pipridae; genus Corapipo; species Corapipo altera. The sequence continues at coordinate 4,023,955 of NW_020884905.1, forward strand.
TAAAAATTTACTATTAAAAGATGATTGTGTTGATACATTAACAGGCATTTCCTCAGGTACAGGTGGTTTTGGATCGGGATGTGATCCCAGCTGGGATCCACAAAAAGAGTTTATACAGTTTCTTATGACAAATGAAGAAACAATAGAGAAGTCTCCCGTTCACTGTAAGGTAGGGCTAGAAAAAAAGCGAAAAAGGAAAATGGATGTTAGTAAAATAACACGCTATACTGAAGACTGTTTTGATGATACCAGTTGTATTCCTAGTAAGTCAAAACTATTAAATGTTGAATTCTTAGAGCAGAATGAGGAGCTACAAATAGTAGAACCACAGAAATACTCATTGAGTAAAGTAAAGCCTGAATCTACAGATGAAGAGCTGGAAACTGTTGATGCTATCCAGCAGCTCATTTATAGTCCCAGTAGTAATTGTGCAGAAGATACTTCTCCTGTTCACACTAGCACTTTTCTTTCCAATACTTTGAAAAACAAATGTGAACAGAATGATTCTGAATCACCATCTACTTTCAGTACTGATGAACCATCATTTTATCCCTGTACAAAGTGCAATGTGAATTTTAGAGAGAAGAAACATCTGCATAGGCATATGATGTACCATTTAGATGGGAACAGTCATTTCCGACATCTCAATGTCCCCAGGCCTTATGCATGTAGGGAATGTGGAAGGACATTTCGAGATCGTAATTCACTTCTTAAACATATGATAATTCACCAGGAAAGAAGGCAGAAACTGATGGAAGAAATTCGTGAGCTGAAAGAACTTCAGGATGAGGGTAGGAGTGCACGGTTACAATGCCCGCAGTGTGTATTTGGTACCAATTGTCCCAAAACGTTTGTGCAGCATGCAAAGACCCATGAAAAAGATAAAAGATATTACTGCTGTGAGGAATGCAATTTCATGGCTGTGACAGAAAATGAACTGGAATGCCATCGAGGGATTGCTCATGGGGCAGTAGTCAAATGTTCAATTATTGGTAGCGACATATCCCAGAGGAAAACCCAGAAAAAGGCATCCTTGAAAGATCCCTATTTAGGATCCTCAAGAAAGTCATCGACGTATATGTGTAAGATGTGTCCATTTGCTACTTCAGCTAGAAGCATTTTGAAAAAACACATGGCATATTTGCATCCAGCGTCATGCATTGATCCCTTTGGTAGCCATCTTAGACTACAGAAGAGAAAAGGCAGCATAATAGAAGAGTCTTTAGGTTTTGGTAGCAGGACAAAACAGTTGATCAGACATTCTTCTACTTTTCCAAAGAACTCAGCTTTAAAACAGGATGTAAAAAGATCATTTGGCTCTACTTCACAGTCCAGTAACTTCACAAAACTTCACAAGAGACCCTACAGGATACAGAAGGCTCGGAAAAGCGTTTCACAGTCATCTGTAAGTGTGTGCAATCTAAATTCTACAAACAAGAACTTTTTGATTAGAAATAGCATTGACCAAAAACGTAAATGTTTTCATCAAGCAGCAAAGCAGAAAGCTAGTGCCAAAAAAAGTGGTAATTATTTATATAGACACAGATATGAAAACTACAGGATGATTAAAAAATCTAATGACTCTTATCCTTTGCATTTAAAAAAGGAAGAGTCCAAATCTGTCAGTGCTTTACATTTATTTTCTTCATCAAGTAGTCCCCGTAATAATTGTTTTGTCATGGATTCAAATAGCCTTGATTGCAAAAGGGCAGAAGGCTGTAAAGATCGTAGGCATGTAGGTGTAAAAAGAGTGATTAAAGAATCCAAGAGGGAAGGCTCTGTTACAGATGATTTGGATTGCTATCCAGATTTTCTGCATAAAATGACTGTTGTTGTTTTACAGAAACTTAACTCTGCTGAAAAAAAAGACAGCTATGAAACGGAGGATGAAAGTTCATGGGATAATGTTGAACTATGTGATTACACTACACAGTCTGTGGAGGATGAATCTTACAGTGATATTAATCAGGAGCATGTAAACCTATTCCCCATATTCAAAGGTAAAATGGAAGATAATGAAGCTGGTGATAAATCTTCACTTGGTTATGAGCAGAATGATGGCTTTTATTTTGAGTATTATGAAGATGCTGAGAGTAGTAACTTCTTGCATGATTTGCATGATCCTCAGAATTTAGAAAATGTAGGATCAGCATTGCCAAAGCATAATTCAGTTTTCCACTGGACTGATTTGTCGCTTGAAAAGAAGTCCTGCCCATACTGTCCAGCAACCTTTGAAACAGGTGTTGGCTTGTCCAATCATGTCAGAGGACATCTTCACAGAGCTGGACTAAGCTATGAAGCCCGACATGTTGTTTCACCAGAACAGATAGCAACAAGTGACAAAATGCAGCATTTTAAAAGAGCTGGAACAGGAACTCCTGTTAAACGTGTTAGAAAAGGTAAGATTTTTTTTATTATTTGGGTACAAAGTAAAGGGGACAAAGGGATTTATTGAGCACTATACAAGACTTGCTTTATCTTCTTGTAAAGCCTCTCATGATTTGTTGTCATGTTTAACTATATATAATTGTCAAAAAACATTATAATTATTTTCTTTGTAGCAATTGAAAAATCTGAAACTTCCTCTGAGCATACATGTCAGCTCTGTGGAGGCTGGTTCGATACTAAAATTGGATTGTCTAATCATGTGCGAGGACACCTGAAGAGGCTTGGCAAAACCAAGTGGGATGCACACAAGTCTCCGATCTGTGTTCTGAACGAGATGATGCAAAATGAAGAGAAGTATGAAAAAATCCTGAAGGCTTTGAACAGTCGCCGCATTATTCCCAGGCCGTTTGTTGCTCAGAAATTTGCATCAAATGATGACTTTTTATCTCAGAATGTTATACCTCTTGAAGCATACCATAATGGCCTAAAGACTGAAGATATATCTGTGTCTGCATCGGAGGAAGAAGGGCTGAGTTTCCTAAACGAATGTCATGAAACAAAAGCAGTACTACATGATGGCAAAAAAAATCAGTCACTTACACTGATAGAACTCCTGAAAAACAAGAGATTAGGAGAAGAAAGGAATCCTGATATTTCCCCTCAAAAGATTCATAATCAAACTGCAAGAAAGAGGTTTGTTCAGAAATGTGTTCTTCCATTAAATGAAGACAGTCCATTGATGTATCAGCCACAAAAAATGGACTTGACTATGCAGTCAGGTAAGAAGGTGTTTCTTGACAACATTTCCAAAGAATCCTCTAATTCAGAGAAAATACACAAGTGCAAAGTATTTTATTTGGGATTCTGTTCATTTAATTCTTGTTTCATTTCCAGAGGACACTTGACTGCGAGAGGTAGCACAGCAAATTTTTCTGACATGTTTTTCCTAAAGTGAAAAAACCCCTCAGCAGCACTGAGGGGTTTTTGCATGGAACATAGTTCCTGTTCTGCATATGACTGGGCATACAAATTCAAAGCGGACACAAAGTGAGCCTCAGTAAGGAAGAAGACACATCCTGCAGTAAACAAGTTGAAGTGTCCCTGCATATTTGGTGGACTAACAGTTCTGAAATGTTCGGGCTTGTAACCCTGTTTTCAGGCATTAAAGCAGCTGGTTTGGGAATTACTGCATTTAAATCCTTGAGATATGTGCAAGGCGGCATTTGCTCAAACTAACAGAACTGTTGATACCATTATAAATGCATAATATTGCAAATTGGTGAAGCACTGTCAACTAATTTTGATGGTTTTAGGCAAACATACTCTTACAACATAGATTAATTCTTGTTTGTTGCAAAATTGCGGCTGCTCTGAGAAACTCATGCTTGCTTAGGGCCTGTCTATCCTGAGTGATGACCTGTGCTGGTTCAAGCTTTGTTGGAATACAGTTGTAGCCAGCAGGTTTCTAATGCACGGCCTCTGACTGATAAGGACCTAGACTGTCCCTCTGCTGAGGAGTGTGCTAATGAAACAATTCTGCAATCAACTTCCTAGCTACTCTGTATACTAATAGAGCAGGCTTTTAGAGTGATGTTTTTAACCTACTTGTCACATAAGAGTTATTTCTAGTCTTGGGGAACTCTTACAACATCCTTTTTAATGTGTATGTAGAGCTTGCATTTACCTGTTTCTTGTTTGGACACCACCTCATAATGGTGCAGGATTCTTTAGATTGAGGAGCAGGATCTTATTTTTATACCCCTGACTTTTTTTTTGTTCTGTTGCTTTTCTTGTTATTACCCAGGGTAGTAAAACTGGCAGTGCCTAGTACTTTTTCACCTATATTCTTTTCTTCCTATAAACAAATAAAACCAACAATCTGATGTGCTCGGAAGTTCTTTTAGGGGACTACAAAAGTGTGGCAATCAATTTCTTAACAAAGGTGGCTTTCTAAAATGACATAGTAGAAGTGGAACAGAGTTATATTTTATGTCTTCTGGACGTCTGTGGTTGTCCCTTAAGACAGGAGATTGCTTAATAAAGGAAGTGTATCTTTGACAGGCTTAATGATTTGAAAATGCTCAAGGAATAGCTTGCCAAACCTGACACTGTGTATTGCTTTCTGTTTAATATTTACTGCTCAATATTAGCACCTGTTTGGTGTGATGAACAACCAAGTAAAAATAAACATACACTTGCATAGTACTAACAGATACGAATGGGGCCCTGTAGTTTTCTGTGGCTGAGGTAACAGAATTTGACAACTAACGCACTGTGCCAGTTGAATAAGAAAATATTTAACCTAAAGTTGAAAATCTTCCATTTTTCCTAAAAAAGGCAAATATTTCTAATTCTGGTTTTAGTTTTTAAAAGGTTTTTACCAACCAGGTATTCTTCTTCTGCAACTTGCCTGAAAAACAGCATGTCTTCTGTGGCTGCTGGAGAATAGCATTCTTTCTTTCCTGCAAACAGAGGCTTTCCAGCTGAGTAGTTTTAGCTTTTTTATTTATTCTTCTAATAATTTATTAGTAGAGAACCTGAAATATTAGTTGACCAAAACAATATATCTGTGGTAAAATGAAGGGAGAAACGTTATAGTGAAGTGAGCAGGGGATAAGTTACAATGGTTTCTTTGTCTGTAAGTGAGGGCTTCAGTACTGTTTCACTGTTTTCCTGTGATAAATAGCATGTTGCTTTGTTGATCGTTGATTTAGCACAAAGATTTTAGCAAAAACCTTCATTTACTTTCGTTATCAATTGCACATCCAAAGTAAGAACAGAAATGCACTGAACAAAACATTTTGTCCAACAGCTGTTCAGTGGTGTGTTATACCACCTTTTTCTCCGAGCCTTCAACAGCAGACTAATTTAGTATGGAGCTCTTCAGTCTTATGGGTGAAACACTTTTAATTACCACTTTGTCAACTTGACTTTCCAAATTCTCTTTATTGGAAATGGTGAAAGCTCTGAAATTTTTCAACAGAATTGTGCTACTCAAATTGCAGGATTGTATTTTGGATTAGAGCTTCATAATGTGGAGATCTATAGGAACTTGGTAGTTGGTATTAAATGCAGAGTAGCGTAATGGGCTCAAGTTGCCTCCTTTTTGTTATTTTTCAAATAACGTGGTTTGGCTTAAAGCACCAGGTGGAAAACTAATAACGGTTAACATGGATCCTTCTAATATACTAAACAATTGCGTCAATGCAGTGAATATATTTTAAACCATCTTTATTGCAGAAAACTTTTTACAACGCTTTGAGAATTTCATTTTTTGAAGAGAGAACTGGATTATAGTTTTCTTTTGAATGATAGGTATGCCTGTGAAGCTTAGAACGTGTGTGCATTGCAATACGACGTTTACAAGTGCTGTTAGCCTGTCCAACCACTTACGCGCTTATGCACGAAAGAAGAGTGCTGGACTTTTGACTGGGACAGGTATGTTTTGTTACAGATGTAAAAGCAAGTCTGTCTATGATACATTTTCTTCATCAGACTGGACAAAAGCATATGTTAATTCAAAATAATTTTGAAGCTTCTGCTGGTAAACAATTTATTTGCCATAAAACTTCAGCAACTTGTAAGAAAAGGTATGTTGCTGTTGTCCACTCTCATGTCTGATTTTCATTCTTACTCTTTGATTTTGGATCCAACATTTAAGGTATGTAAGCAAAACTAAGAGATGGTTGCTTAAATTCGTTCTCCTGCAATATCACAACTTTCAAACCAGATAATTGGCCTTCTAATGAAGTGTTTAAAAGTATCTGAAAAATGAGAGCAGGGAAAAAAAAGGCAACAAAACAACAAGTAATTTTTAGAGTCTAGTACATATAATTATGAAGAATACTGTAGTAAAATAGGAAAAGCAAGTAATTTTACACTTAGTATATTTTTAACAATATACCATATGTAGTTGGTTTCGTTTCTTGTTTGGCTCACAACCCAAAAACTACCTGCTCTGACATTGTTTAGTACAGCATTTGGCACTGCTATTAATGTTTTTAATTAAAACACACTTCCTTTTGAAATTCATCTAATAATACCATATTTTGATTTGTTTCCAGAGGCCTGCAGCTTGCTTGGCTGTAGGAAATTTTTGAGTTTACTTGGGTTATTGCTGAGATTAGTGGGACTTCACAACAGCAAATTGGGGAGTAGAGATGCAATACAGTGAGGAAATTTGGCAGATATGAAGTCTGGAATATTCTGTAATTAAGAAGGGCAGCCATCACTTTTCTGTGTTAACAAGCACAGACTTTTACATAATGCTCTTAGAAAATGCATAATCCTTTTTTTATTTGCAAATGTAATTCATTATGCTAAGAATGACAAACTGATTTGCAGGCTTTCTCTGCAGAAGGCTAAAAGAAATATTTTTACAAAACGGGCCTGTGGCTGCCAGGTCTTATGTTACACTGCATTAATGCCTATAACAAAGCAGATTTAGAAGGAGTCAGCAGATGCAATAATGTCTAATGCGTAGGAGAATATGTCTTTAGTCAGTGATTCTGAAAATTTTCATATTTATTCAGTAGAAAGGTGATGGTAGTGGACTTCATTTACCACTGCTTTGATTTGATACTAGCCCTGTGGTAAGTTATTTTTCTTACATGCCTACTGGTGAAGTATTTTTCAATAGCTATACTATTGCACATTGAGAACTTAAAAATTCAATGAAAGAACCACAGTGGCAGACAGGATAGTACACAGAGATTGAATCCTGGACTAGCTGTTTGTGCCTAGCTTCCCTTTTGCTAAATGGGAAGAGTGAAGCAAGCTTGTTAAGGTACTTTCAGGGATTTTTGTTTTCTTTAAGAAGTGTATTTTGCTAGTGAAGTATTTACATTCTCCTCAGAACAGTTGCCACATTTTTTAAAAGAACTGAAAGAAAACTCAAGTCTTTTATCATTGGACCTAGAATTTGGTTTAAAATTAGGTTAGAAACAAAATGAGCTTCGATAAAAGGTTAGAAACAAAACTTTGAAAAGAAAATCTTTTGATCTCAGAAGCTGGAGCTAAGCCAGATAAATGGCCTGTACCATGGATAAAGGCCTTTTGCTGAAACCATTGACTTAAAGAGTCAATGTTAAATTCTAGCTATAACATGCAACCAATGTATATTTTTATTAACTTAGTCATTATACTACTGTAACTCTTGCAAAGTTTGTAAACTTTGCGCCCTGACTTTTCATTCAAGCAAGCTCAATGCAAGGCTTGTAGATGAGAAAACATACTTTTAAACAGTGGTTTTATTTGATATTCCACTTTATAACACAAGACAATTATTTTAATGCAAGATTTCACTAGCATACACTAGTTTTAAACTTTGCTATGAGTGTTGTTCTTGGGGAGATCTCAGGTTTTATTATTAAAAAATGGTTGCAGTTGAGAGCAATTTCAAGATGTCTTCAGTTTGGCCTCAGCCACAGCTGAACCTTCAATGGCCTTCAGCTGTTGTATGGAGACAATGAGGATATGTTTATACAGGTTCTTTCTTCTGTTTTCATGAAACCTTTCTTAGATCTTCTAAAGTAAACGTAACTACCAAAAAGAAACCACAGTGGTTGATTATTTTTCTCAATATCTTCCTGTAATTAAATAATCATGTGTAAACATGAATGCTGTAATTTTTTTATTTGGCAATTATTAGGGGAATTATCAAGGCATTACTGTTTAGTAAGAGAAATACAGTAATCTCTGTATGCCACCAATGAGACCTCTGCTAGTGCTACAGTAGCTTACATATTAGTTTTCTCAGATTTTTGATTTGTTTGCACGTTGTTTTGATATTGACTGTTATCATACTGCTTTTCTAGCAGATGCCCTACTTCTTTGGAGTCAGTAATTTGATTATATTTAGTTAAATCTTACTCTTTTTTTTTCAAATGCAACTTGACAGTTTTAGCGGTATAGTGGACATAGTTACACATAATGGTAGCTTTGGAGAATGGACTCAGGAAAAACATCCTAGAAGTGAAAGTTACTAAGCTGTTGGCTGTTTAAAGTTAGTCTTTATTATATCTTATTTGTGCCTGTAGGTATGCATTACAGATCCCATGTATAGCAAAAACCTGTCTAGGTTCACTTAATAGTCGCTTTTGTATTATTGCTTGCATAATCATCTTCAGATGACTGGCTGGAACTTTTTTCATTATTCAGTCCAACTTCGAACAATGTAATTATTTAATTGCTCATCTTGAGTAGATGCTAATTTCCTTTTAATACACATTTTGATGAATAGCAACACATTGGTGTTTCTCAGAGCATGTGGCAGACTTGCTTCTTTTTCTGATTATCTTGAGAGTGTTGGACTGACCAACACAAAATCTTCAAAATGCATCTTACTCTTCTTGGTTATAGTTGTATGTTCAACTTCCTTTCTTTTCTTCTCTCTAGGTCCCTCTTCCTCCCCCTGCCCCGCTCTCCCCAAGTCTCTTGATACTCTCTTGCACTCTGGCTTTTTACATCTTCTCTTTGTTGACTCTTTTCACACACTCTAGTCTCTTCATACCGGCTGTCATCTTCTGGGAATCACCACTTTATTCTTTGGTCGTTGCTTCTGCAGATGGAGACTGCTTCTTCAGAAATTCAGGAGGGAAAAATAAAGTACAGAACAAGAAGTCTGACCACTACACATCCAAATAATTTCAAATATTGCTTTGGGAAGTTTGTGGTGGAAGCATATCCAGCTACAGCATAAATCTGAGGTCCACTGGCTTTGCGTATCTTTACTCTGTGCAGTTACAGTTACAAACAATCAGCCATCACAATGAGCTAATTTTCAGCATCCTATAAAATCCTTCAGGGAGCACATTACTGGAGAGGTTTTTTAATGCACTTTACTGTGCAGTAATGATGAGGATAGATAGCGAGTGATTGAATTTGAAAAATTAGTGACTAAATGTACAAGAAAGATAATTCATTATTTTTTACTTTTTAATTGGCAGTTTTCAAGTGGTTAATTAGCTCCATTCATGTGTGTAATTATTCAACTTGTGTTAGCTTATGACAAAATTCATGAAGTCTGATTAAAAGACTCAGGTCTAGTCTTCCTGAAATAAGAAACTTTCCATGTTGGTGGACATCAGGAAGCAGAGCATTTTAATTTTGAACTGCAGACCGAATGTCTTAGCATGAAGGGCCTCCAGCTGTCACCTACCTAATTCATGTTGTCTTAGGCATGCTCATTTAAACCTCCTGTCTCTCACTGCTTGTAGTGTTTCTTGATAAGTGGCCACAGAGGTAAAGAACATTTTTATATGCAACCGTTTTACCTAGCACATATTTTTCTAAATGGTGTGCTCTGAATTTGAACTTGAGCACTTCCAGGAGTTTGATTGTCTTTTGTTTTAAATGAGTTGCTTCTCTGTCATGTTGTGTCAGTGGTTTGATGAAGTGATGTGGCTCATTATTTACAAGTTTTTTGAATAGCAACTGGGAAACACCGGGTAGCCAAACTTGAAGGAAGGAGGCTTCTTCCAAAAAGTAGGCCTTCATGGAGAACGAAAGATGATAGTTTGGAAACTGTTGTAACTACAAAGTAGTAGTGTAGGGTAGTTCCTGCCTCTCTGGCAATTTGCTGCAGTTTCCATGCAGCTTACCGGAGCTAAATTATCCTTGGTGTCTTCGTGGAAGCGATAAAAACATACTTTCTGAGGAGTTCATGCTTTGTTACAGTAAAGACGTAGGAAGTACAGTAGCTGAGTTTTGGTCAGAACATGGCTATGTTATGGGTAGGCAATTGTGTGACTTACTTGATGCGTGCAACCACTTGTAAGCATCGTATCAAGACTACTCAAGTGTGTGCATGTGACTTCATTTAAACTTGTTGCTTTCTGGATAGACAAAATGAAACTAATGTGATAATTACTGGTCCACGTGCCTGATAACTGCTACTGGAATTATGGTTTTCACTTGGCTTTACACAGATGTTACTCTTTCTCTGCTCACTTTCCAACTTCACTGGAGTAACTTCAAAATGTACTTGTGCTGCTTTGAGCTCCCTAAACTGTGATAGAATATGTTCACTAGCTCAAAAGACAAAAGGAACAAAAAATTTTTTACAGAACACCGGTTCAGTATTCTTAGTGTTTTCTGTCTTTTCTAACAGCTTATTATCCGGGCGAATCTACTTTCAAATGTAGCTAAGTTGCTCTGAGAATGCGTTGAGTAATCTGAATCTTTTTTTCTTGATGTCATTTACTGTGATATTTTCTGCCCTTTCTTTTGTAATTTCTCTATCTAGAGCCTCCATCATAAATGACTCAGAGAATATGCCCATTCTTTTGTTTTTCTTGTTTTCTCAATGTTCATGGAAAAGGTGCCTTTCAAGGAAGCAGAAACTACCTCTTCTGGTACATTATGGCAGTTTCTGTCATTGTTGCTGTTGTTTGGTTGCACAGTAGTTCAGAGGGGATTTTTTCTTACTAGATTATACACACACACAAAACCATTAGGTTTCAGGAACTCTGTTGCAGAAGACTAATCCAGGTCTAAAAAGAAAGAGAAATGCTCTAGATGTGTGTGAGTAGAATCAAATTTCTTTATGGGAATAAATGTCTTTGCCAACATGAAGGAAATCAACCAGTTCTTGTTTAAAATGCAGGTTGGCCTCGCTAGTAGTCTGTTATTTACTGCTTCTTTTATTTTACTGATATCAGCTTACATCAGCTAACTGTCCTCAGATACGACTCATGGAAGTGTTTGCATTTGGATAATACTGATTTCTGTTTCCCTTCTTCCCATGATGTTCTGCAAAATCATCAAAGGCAAAGCTTTTGCTGTAATAACTGCTTCACATAAGTCGCCCCTCACACAAATAGTTCTCTTCAGAGCATGGGTGTCTGGGTTCCAGTATTTTATCTGCTTACATTTCTGATGATGTTGTTACTGAAGTTGCGGTATGTAAAATATTTATACTATTTGGTAGTTCTACAGCCTGAATGATATCTTTTTTCTTCCTAATTAAATGAAGAATATGCTTTTGGTGAGAGAATAAAGTATTAAAAAATCCTTAACAATTTTCCAGAAGTTATCTTGGCCATTTCTCTCTCTCTCCGCCCTCACCACCTTGGGTTACTGCCTCTATATCCAGATTGCTTTCATTGTTGCTGTCAGAAAAAAAATGCTGTTAAGCCTCGTTTTCCTGATTTTGGTCTGAAGGAAGTCTCTTTAGTTTGGTATCTGCTTTCAATTTAATTTATTTGTTCTCTGATACCTTCAAATCTCAGAAATTCATTCTAAAATTTTAGATACTGTAGGAATCTTTAAATCTGGGGATGGAACTGGGAAATGTCTGGTATATCTGCCAAGTTAAAAGCTTGGGCTACAGGGTAAAAGCTTGAGAGGTGTTCCTTTGGAGGAAATGAGAAAAATGAAGGATGCAGTCAAGACCTGTGTTCTTTAAATCGACGTGTTTTGCCTCGTCTTATGCTTCAGAATACTAAGAGGTTAATTCTTCTGTTTTATATTATAGGAACTAAAACTTTAGACAAGTGTAACAATTTTTTTTTTTAATTTTACTGCTAAGATGCTTCAGTAGTGTAGCATTATACCTTCTTGGTATCAAGAATACCACCTGGTGCTGTCTTTCCAGTTTTTGTGGAGTTTTTGATGAAGTGGTGTAACTGGTTGTTTACAAAAGGTATTTGTGTTATAGTTTTATTGTTGGTGTCTTGTTTTGGAAGAGTGTAGCTAGATATACTTCTCAGTTCAAGCAATCACAAACTTCTTGAGCTTTGTCAGCTGTTTTCATCATAACAACATTAACTCAGTTTAATCTACTCATCCCCCACTTTGGCTGCTTCTTAGAATGGCCAGATTTTGTTACAGATTCCTATCACATCTGTTTATAGGAGGTACAGACCTCAAAGCTAACTGAACACATTTGCTATGCATTTCCTGTTCTCACACGTTATTTTCATACATAGTTTCAAATGCTTAGACTGAATTTAAAAAGTGGCCTTGCCATCTCTGTTGATTGTCCTAATAAGAACTCCCACTGCCACGGACTAATACATACTTTTTTAAGCTGCACTAGAATTCAGACAGGAGCAAGGGGGAAGCTTCATTTGAAATTCTTAGAACAAAAGGACAGTTTTTTGCTTTATGTTGAAATAGGTGTTCCATTCAAACTAGAAATTCATGACTGTAGTAGCTGAAAGCTACAACTTTATGAAGTTGTAACTTGGTTGAACGTGAGTGGTCTTATGATGGTACTTGAACTACAAAACAAGTTGGAGATTTTGACAGCATTTTATTCATGAAAGGGAATTTCCAATGGTGCTTTGCTTCTGTATAATTCTGCAATAGGTTTGTAGGTGCTTCCTGATACTAAAACAGTTTAATGCTGAATGTCAATTACCTAGTCTTTCAAAGAACAAGCACCGTGCTAAACTAAAAAAAATAGCTTCGTGTGTTTTGTCAGTATGTTTCTTAGCATACACTGTAATTGTTTTGGATTTACATTATAATTAAATGTAGAATAACAAGGAGGTAGATGTCTTTTCACTACTGCTATAGGGAATACTTACTGAATATCTGTTTGGTTAACACTTATTGAAGTATTACTTTCACATATGGAAATTTCTCTTCTTAGCTTTAGACTGTAAGCAAAAGAAGTCAAGGTCAAGATCCGGAAGCAAGAAGAAAATGCTGCCGTTACCTCATAGTGCTGATGAAGTTTACATACTCAGATGCAGGTATATAGTGTTATTTTCATTGAAAGAACACATTATTAAGAACTTACTAATTTTAGTCATAAAAAGATATAGGATTGTATCTCATAAATGTTTGTGATTAAACTGAATAATATGGAGGGTAAGCAATTGCCTATTTTGATTAATTTGGACAAGAGGATTTGATCCTGTCATACTCGGGTGATTGCCACTTGCTTCTCTAGCTAAAATCTTACTGGTCATGTCTAAGTAATATTCTGTCCTTCAAAAGAAACCTTACATAAGAATAGATTGTTATTGCTAGTATTAAAAATGTGAGAGTGTGAGTTGTATAAACTGCAGGGTTTTGTGCTCACAGTTACTACTAATGAACTCAATTACTACGTTTTTCAGCTAAAATATGTAGAAATAAACTTCAAGAAAATTAAGACTTTTCACTTATTGTCTGTCTTTTATAATTTTTCAGTAGAGCTAGATATATCTTGATGGATTAATTTTAATATTTGCATAGGTTTTGTGGTCTGGTCTTTCGAGGACCTCTGTCTGTTCAAGAAGACTGGATAAAGCACTTGCAGCGACACATTGTCAACGCAAATCTTCCACGGACTGGAGCTGGCATGGTTGAAGTCACATCACTACTTAAAAAGCCTGCTTCGATTACTGAAACTTCATTTTCTTTACTGATGGCAGAAGCAGCATCATAGAACAAGGAAACATTTTCAATTTTAATTGGGTGTAAATTTGAAATACTTCATCATTTTTTAAAATAAATTGCTACACTAAATTATGTTTATAAATGCTAAAGACAGAAAAATAGAGGAGGATTACAGTAACATCAAAATAAATTGAATACTTAACAGTTACAGTAAGTAGTCTTTATATTTTATATAGGGTGGAAGATGTGTTTTTAAGGTTTATTATGTTTTTGTCAGTTACTGTGTTCACTATCAATACAAGACCATTATATGTATGGCAGCCATTTTTAAATTGTTGCACATGGGTACTTAAAAGACAGATTTTAATAAAACAAAGAAACCACGTTCTCTTCAGTGTTACCCAAATCAAGGCTCTGTTTATTCCAAAAAGAATTACATAGTAAAATAAGATACTATTATATTTTGTTTGTATGTATGTAGTGTTTTGTATAATACCAAGAACTGCTAATACAATTTACTCAACTTAGGGCATTAAATACCATGTACTTCATAGTTCAAGAGACTGTTTCGTTCCAATAGGGCAATTAGTACTATTCTATCTAGGTGTGTAAGTGTTTTTTTTAAATCACATGAGGCTTTTTGTACTAAAAAGTGGAGGGAAACTTGTTTAAACAAATTTCTAAGAGAAATATGTACATAATACTGGAAATTTGTGGTAAGGAAATATTCTTTACTTCAGTTGCATTTCTCACTGACAATAAAGTGGTGCATCCATGCTACCTCCTACTTGTCAACAAAGATGGTATTTACCCTTATGTTTTTGTATCATAGTAGATTCAATCCAACTTTCTTTATTACAAAGCATCTTTTTGTTAACAAGTTTGTTACTTTTATGATGATTTACTTAAAGTCTGACTTGCTTACAGAAGTTTGCCTCTACTATTTTATTTAACACTGTAGAAATGTACTAATAAGCATTGCTCACTACACAGTTAGAGTAGACTTTTCATTTATAATTCTGTTTAAAAGGTTGATCATTTTAGAAAATTCGAACACAGATTGAATTGTTTCTACATATGAAGAGAATGTTTACAACTTAAATTTTAGAGCTTGTTTTGGATGTGATTATATGTATGAAAACTGTAACACTATGCTCATGCTAAGGACCTACTTACAGAATTATTGAAATAAATGTGCTGTGAGGATGGAAATATGGTGCAGGTGTCTTGGTCATGATGACTTGTGTTTGTTCATTTAAACTGTCTTCAAAACATGATTTTTGTTTAAATCAAATTAGATTCCTCTACAAATCAAATTTTGTATGCAAGTAACATTTCATTTTACTCATATAGGGTAACATACTGTAGTTAAGCCAAGGATATGCATTGATATTTTCTTTATATGTAAATAAAGTTAAAAGCAGTTAAAGCAAGAGGAGTATTTTGGTAGAGTATATACATACCTCACTGCCAGTGAAATTGCTTTCCTATGGTATATCTCCTTACCAGAAAAATCTCTAAATAAAAAGGTTTAAAGAAAATCTAAATGTCTATAATGTGAAGCATTTATTTGCATTGTGTGAATTAAGTTTGTGAAATTGATTTGTCTTGCTTGAGATTAGAATCTTCACATGATCTTAAGTAAAAGTACATTTACTTGCAATAAACTGAATTGTTCACAGACGCATTACATTTGATTGGTGGAAAATACGAATAAATGTGTGTCTTCCTGGGTGCACGGAGTTTAGAGTTAACACATGAGGCTTGTTAATGTTCTGATAAAATAGATGGGCTGAAAATGCACAGCTCTACAGGACAGAGTCCTCAGATACGGCCATCCTAACTCTTCAAGGCTGTCATTAAATTAGTGCTATCAGGTGTTTAACTGTACAAATTGCTATAGCGAAGTTTAGCTTTCTTGTCAGAATTTATTCTCTTATAACTGGAAAAGCTACATTGTTACATTTAAAGGCCAGAGGAAAAAATACTTTAGAGATTTTAGAAAAGATAACTGGGATGTTGAAGTATATTGCAGACAAATTATGTGTATGCAGACTAACAAATTTCTAAATTTGTGGATGCTTGTGGGATTTTTTTATACGCTGTGAAAATGGAAGATTTAAAGCAATGTGTTGAAGCAAATAGAGGGAAGTGATCAAATCACCTTGAATGTTTATAATGCTTTAATAGAGTGCTTGTTTACCCTTCTCACCAAAAAAAGTGCTTGTGAGAGCACCATATTTTGTGGCTGTTTAACAAATGAGCAAATCAATGAAGTGCAAATGATATTTATCTAGTATTGTTAAGAATGCTTGTAAGGTGAAGCCATACCGTGCGGAATTTTGCATTAGCAAAAAACTCTTACTAGGTTAATAATAATAATAATAAAACCCTGGTTCATTCTATTTAATTCATTAAACCCCAATAGTGAGCTGCTTTGTGTAACGCTAAAATGCAAGGTTGTGTGAAGAGCAGGGAGCTCTAGGGCTGATAAGTTTCCAAAATGAGATTATATTGATGAGGAGCAGAGTTTTCACTGACAGGCTGAGTAGGTGCACTGGACTGTATGCCTGACTTGCATCAGATCCTTGCAATGTAGTTTGAAATATATGCAGAAGTTCTAGAACTGTTCTGATTATTGAATTAATTGCATATATGGTTGATACAAACTAAATTAACTTTTAAAATAAAAAATCAGAGTACCCTTTAGCTGTCTTTAGCCTCTAGTCCTCAAGTGAGGTTTTTAATTTTCTTGGTTTCTGTTGTTTGGAAATACAGATCTTCTGTCACTACCTTAAGGAAATATAAATGCCCCTTTCTGGACTTACAGAAATTCTGAATAATGCGTTAGAAGAGGGTAAATTAAATCAGTTGCTTTGTGATACCAAACTCATGTTCTGTGGCTTGAGAGTCTCTGTGGCAGTCTGTGCTAAAGAGCTGGACTTCCAGAGTTGCACATAGAAACACAAGTGTTAGTCTGTTCAGGTTGACTTAGATTGCTTTGGGGTAAAGGCTGCAGTGGTGCAGTGATTTTTGTTTGGTTGATTTTGGTTCTTTATCACAGTCTTACTTGTTTCTGAAGTTATCCTAGTTTCTGGTAAAGGTCTCTTAAGTAGTAACCTCAGGAAAATTACAAAAGAATTTTCAGAATGCTTAGAGAAGCCTTGGAAATTGTAGAAGACCACCCCATACACTTTTTGTAAAATGATAGCCTATATTCCCTAATCGCAGTGATATTTCCATATTATATTCAAAAATTAAAACTCTGTTGCGTTCCTTGAAAAGATGTTTCTGCAGAATGTTGGAAAGATGATTTTAAAGTGGCCGTGGTAGTGTGTTCAGGCTCTATGCATGGAAAATGGAGGCAAGCAGACAACACGTGTTGGCTTACAGAGACCCCTGGGCATTTACTGCTGTTTGCTGTGTCCTGCCGCTCGTGGGTTGGATGACCTGTGTGAGGTGCACTGTTCCCGTGAGCTGAGGCGGTCCAGCTCTGCCCACAGATCCAACTTCTGCTTCCTCAGGGCACGCCTTACCCAGCCAGCAGTGTCAGGAAATGAGCTGCTGACTCCTTGATGGAGAGGAAGCACTGAGCAGTGATAGGTACCAGGAGCTGTGGGGGAAGGAGAGCAAGGGCCGGGTGTGCCAGAGATGGGCACTGTAACAGTCCGGTGCAGGTCCTGGACGGTTTGTGTTTGAGCTGTGTGCCTGCACAAAGTTCTGCCTTTTCAGCCATGCTCGGGGAAATCAGCAAGGTCTTTGAGGTAAGTAGATCAGAGGAGGAACACGAGTTATGAACTGGGGCTCAGAGAAGAGCATCCAAAGTTCTAAAGGTCAGTGTCACAGGCTTGAGATGGGAAGACGTGTTCCTGCAAAGCTTTTTTGACTGTGGTGTTTTTTCTGAGCTGGTTATGGTTCCGGGTTTCCTGCAGTGCTTTAAAGAGGGGTTATGCATTAAATCTACCTGATTCTGAAAACCTACAGAAGATAAATTGGGCTGAACAAATGAGGAAACATTAACAGCAAATAGTGTACTGGCTTTTAACTTAATGGTTAAGGGCTATGAACAAAGCCTGTTTAGTTGAATGCTATGGTTAACAGACTTTTCCACTTTTTATCACAGTAGTTAATGCCTGGATACTTAAACACCAGTTTCGTATTTTAAAAATTGGTTTATATAGTTTTGACTTTGTTTAAAAAAAAATCTTTTTAGGGTGGTACTTATTTCAAAAAGCTGACTGCATTATGATTTCAGATATTTCAATCCACCATGCTTTGTAGGTGCTGTTGCCTGATACATGGGTAGCAATTGTGATGTAATGGAAACATTTGGCCATAGTGCCAGATTTGTAATCTCTTGCAATAAAATGTTCCTTTTTAACACTGCAGGCTTCTTGGTGTTTTTCCCAGTGTTTGGAGGTGAGCTGCATGGCATGTGTCACTTCATTCTGCAGGGAATTCTGCCCCAACCAGAACAGTTACGTGGTGAGGCAAGGAGGGCAGTTTTGCTCGCTGTAGCCTTCTGAAAATTCAGAGGTGAGGCAAAATGGGGGTATTTACATTTCAGTTTTGGAGACCAAAAATGAGAATCGGTGGCTGAGGGAACATCACCAGAGAAAGGGGCCCAAAGCTGAAGCTGAGTCACAAGTAACAGTGGCTCTCATCTGTGCACGTCTGCCCACTGCTCTCTGTGTTCAGTTTGGTTTCACTGGTGTCTTCTTTCTCAGTTAGAAGCAGTTTTCCCCTGCAGCACTAGGTGTGCAGTGTCTTCCACGTGTACCTGGGCACAGAGTACACTGAAAAACCCAATCTGCCTGGCACTCTGCAAGTTCCTGGTCTCCTCCTGCAGCGTGAAAGGATTCATAGCCATACCACAGCCATTCACACACACTGTAAGCAAAAAATGTAGGGGTTGATCAAATATAGCATAAAGGACTGTTGGGGTGTGTTTGTTTTAAATAAGAGCTGGAGTGGGGATCCCTTCCATGTTTTGAACTCTGGCACTGCTTGTTCTTGTTTCTAGTTCCACTACAGGCTGATAAACTTGTATTTGAAAAGCAAAACAAAAGAAAGCTCTCTAATTTTAGAGCCCTATTCCCCTATTAAGCTTTGAACATAAGTCAGCTAACAGTCTTTTTATAAAACTGCTTAGTAATGCTCAAGTACATTAAGTAGAAAAACCTGGTGGTCCAAGTAGCTGGTGCCTGGTAGCAGTGCTTGCCCTTCAAGGACGCGGTCCCGGGTGCCTGAGCTCATGTGCAGGTGGCTCCAGTGTGCTGGAATGGGAGGTGGGGGGGTTTGAGTGGTGTGTCACTGGCTATGACGGTGGTTTGCACAGGTCACCTGAAGACTGACATGGTGTTATTTTGGCTGGAAATAAAAATTGGAATAAATGTATTCCTGTGGGGATGCTTTTCCTTAGGTGGAGGCAAAGTTTATTATAAAAGCCCTGAAAGACCTTTTTTACGCAGGCTCCACAAGCTCTTCTCACTACAATTAAAACCCAAGCAAATAGTATCCTTAGTAACTGTAAGCCCAGAAACCCCAAAATTACAACTCTTACTGTTCAGTGAGGGAATGAAGGGAGCCTTGGAGCCTTCTCACAGCTTCCAAGGTGCTTGTACTACACATGTATAAATTGCAACGTTGTTGGGCTTTCTATCCTATACTTTTAAATTAAAGTATTTTTAACTTGTAAGATCTGAGGTTAATGTAACAAGTGATGATGGTAACCCTTCTGCTTTTGTGTTAGAGACCTGCAACGTGAAACATGCTTACATGACATTCCCGGTAAGTGTTCCTAAATATAAACAACCATTTTTTAAAAATCTGTTTATTGGAAACTGGAAACTTCCCATGTAAACATTTGATTATGTATTTTTAAGTCAGCAGCAGCTGTGAATCATGTTTGTAGCTCTCTGTGAAACTCATCCAAATCCATCCTCACTGCTGTAGCAACAAATGCTGAAGCTCTGAATCCTGTTATGCTCTTTGAAACGGCTTCAGAAGAGAAGAGACTGATAGAGCAGAATGCAAGCTAACACCATTAACCTGTGTTTTAACCAAATAAGGAATTCTGTGTCACCCAGGTACAAGTCTTGCTGACAAGAAATAATACTTTTATCTTTCTCTTTCCTGAAAAAAACAATTGTGTGAAAGCAGGAGAAAGAAAACAGCCTTATTTGGATAAAGAAGCAGGGGGAAAAAAATCTTTTAAAAACAAACAAACAAACAAAAACCCCATAGGTTAAAAGAGAAACTGCAAACAGGAGAAGACAGCATAAGCCTGAGGTTGACACTTGTTTTGTAGTCCCTGAAATCTAGCTGATGGCTGCATTTGCTGTGCCTCCAAATCTTCAGGGGTGCGCTTGGGTTCCTGGCACAGAGGAGGTTAGGGCAAATATTATCCTTAGCTGAACAGCCAAGGATTAAGTTGTAACCCCAAACTGTTAAAGAAATAGGCAGTGACAGGGAAAAGAGACTTTAAATCCAATTTCTTGTGTTGAAAGTCAACTGTACTCATTCCCTTTGCCATCTGGAGTACATTTACTGATGCTTTTTAAGTGCTGCATATAAATCCATAGACACTTGGTACAGTCATGGAGTAATGTGAGCAGCTTTTCCCATGTATGGACTCGGTCACAAATCTGGTACCGAAATCTGATTTTCCAGGTTCTGCTCATGTAGGGGTTGCCATTCACTGACTTCAGAAATTCTCTCCTTTACTACCTCCATCATTTTAAAACATTCTTTTCTCACTGAAATAACTTCCATTACTAATCCCAGTGTACTCTGACTGCAGCCGACTCTGAGTGATAATAAATTACAAAAGACCCTGACCCAGAATGTGAGTGTTCTTCCAGGATCCCAAACTCATTTCTTTGCCCTCAGGCCCAGGTTCCCATCTGGGGACGGTACTTAGCCGCGTCTCACTGGGCTGCTAACCTGACCGTTTTCATTACCTTCATTCCTAGCTTGGTTTGTTTCCCTTTCCTCAGTTTTTGTTTATATCCGCATTTGCTTTTTCATCTTCATTTTTTGTCTCTCTTGTTCTTCAGGACTTCAGTTTTGTGCTGGCTACCAGTGATGAAGCTTTTTGGGAAAGTCCTGTAAGCTGTATTACTGTGAACACAGATAGAGTACTTCTCAGTATTCTTAAAAGCATAGCTAATGGCCTAATTTATGATTTATTTTATATAGAGGCAGTAGCTGTCTGTACCTAAGTGATGGAGGGAGGAGGAGATGTTTAGATTTTAGAGTGACTTTGGATTACACAGAACAAAAATCCTCTCTCCTTGTTTTGACCCATGAGCCTTTTGTTATAGTTTCTCTTCCATGTCCAGTTTAAAAGTGACAAAACAGCTTTGGTGGGCACATGGTGTCAAGTCATGGTCAGCCCACCACAGGTGCTTTATTTCAGCTTTCTATCTCTGAGAATTTGACTGAAGCTAACAAATCTGTTATGCTGTTGCTGTTATTACTGTTACATGGAGAGAAAGCTCTGACAGATTTGGGATCACAATAAAAATTGAGCTCTTACACAAAATTGAACCAGATATATTCAGAGCTTCAACTGCTTTATGCTCCTGCTGCCAGCAAACAGCAGCACGTGCTGCCCACAGCCAGAGCTGGTGTTCACTGCTGTCACAGGGAGCTCATTTATCATGAGAGCAAATCTGAACACTTTCCATATTTTTTTTTAACTTTCCCTGCATGGACTTTCTTTCTCAGTTCCTTTCTTCTGCCTTCAGGAAAGCATTAGTTGTGTTACTTTTAACTTTAAAAGTTTTTGTTAAAATTCTGTCTTAATTCTAGGAGACTTACAAAGGTGAGATTCTCATCCCCCTTCACACTGCGGATCTGAACTACTTCCCTACCCAAAGGTGGTCTCTGCATGCAGGTTAATAAGGCCCATCTCCAGATCTGTACCTAGGAACTATGGACCTATACATATGGAACTATGGTAAAACCAAATGAAATAGCAAGTATAAATGCAGCCTTTCACTGTGTCAGTACTTTGCCTTGGTTAACAGTCAAAATTATTTTGGTCTTACTCAATTGCAAGGCAGTATAAAATCATCATGGTGTTTAGGTATGGTTACTGCTGTAACTGGAAAATGGGGGAGGGCAAGGCCATGGCCAAGGGTAGAGATGAAACCACATCCTAGTGTTTAAGCTTTCCTAAACATTATTAAGTTCTCCGTTAAAGTTCACATGATCTCCGACCTGATTAGTGCTGGGAGCTAATTGGGTAGGAGAGAGGATTTGTGCCTACTGCTAAAAAAACTGTTCTGAAAAAAACTGTGTAAGTCATCAGAAGTTAGTGAGATGCATCTCCTTTAAAATACTCTATTTTGGAAGTTAATGGGGGAGCATAAGAAATGCAAAATATTTGAAAAAAAATGAAAAAAAGAAAGAAAAAAGAAACACAAAATCTCTGAAACATGAGTTCAGCTAACATCTGACATGGAAAAATATATTGATACTTCAAGATCAGGTACTATGTAAGAAAATAGCAGAAGCAATTAAACTGCTTTGGGGAGCCTTAACAGATGTATCTGCCGTTTCTAAAAATGCATGTGAACCTGAATATTTTGTGGTCTCTCTCCCCCACAAAAAATGTCTTACCCTCTAGAGTGGTAAATGCAAGATGAAAGGAGAGAGTTATCTCACTGCAATATTTTCATTAGGATTGTGCAAGATAAGCCATTTCCCATAAAATGGGAGGGGAAGCAAGCTGTGGAACCTGCGTGTGCTGCAGCAAGGCTAGTAATTAGACTACAGCCAGGCAAAATCACAAGGGAGTATGTAATAAAAGAAAGATTTAATATGATTTAAATACCGTGACGGAGTTGCATTCAGTGACAGCCTGGTCACCCAGTGCAGTGTGACATCTTCCTCCGCAGAGCTGTGCTCCTGCAAGGGGCTCTGCACCGGCCATCTGGCTGGGCTGCAGTGGCACGGCAGGGGACACGTCACCTGCTGGGACACACCAAATTTGCTTTGACACAGGCACAGCATCTTCTCATAACAAAAGCTTGAATATGGCCCAAATTTTACCTCATGTGGGAGTATGTAATTTAGAAGAGATTAAAGAAAAAGGTACAGGGTATTTTGGACAAATGATTATACATCTCCACGTATTTTTATTGCTCACGAGTGCAGTGGGTGAAGTGTGTGCTGTGCAAGGATGCAGGAGCTGGTCTTGCTTCCTCCACAGCTTCCATCTGGCAGAGTACTTGTGCTTTTAAGTCCTCTAAAAAGGCACCAGTTTTCCTGTTGTCCGTACTTTAATTTTTTTTTCTTTTTGGTACTTGTCTGGTTTTTTCTCATCAGTGTGTGACTAACGGGGGGTAATTTATTTGCTTCCACTTCTGAACTTCCGTGCCATCTACTAATTGTTCCCCGAGCACGATGTGGGTTCATGTTGCTGTCCTTTAAAGCATCATGGATTAATTTACCTTCCATTGGTCCTCAAACAGACACTGTTGCTAACAGCAGACAGAGCAGCTCCCATTTTTGAAGTCCCAGCCCAAGCTGCTCTGTGTTCCTTCTGGGAAACAACTTTTTTGATAATGGATTTCAGTCACTTCTCTCTCGGCTTTTCTTGTCAACCCTTGACTTGGCTCTGAAGGGAATCATTCCATTACAACTCCCTCCTTCTGATAGTCCCAGGTTTAAAAAATTAGGGTTTTTTCCTTGCATGCCATAAATATGTAGGCATAATGTTACCTGTATTTTTAAGGCTCTATTTGGACCACGCAGTTTTGTTAATCAAAATTATTCTGTAAAGTAAACAAGTAACTGGATACTTTATAGACATAACAATTTCATAAATAGTTTATGTAAGTTAAATATTTTTAATTTAAATATTTAAATTAAGTTGATCAGTTATTTCTGGACAGTCACTCGTCAGGTTGGACATTACTGCTGCTGTTGTTGAAGCAATTTGGTAGAGAACTGCTTTTCAGAAGTTTTCTTTACACTCCAAGAGGATGGAGACAGGCAATGATACAAGTATCAGCCATGAGAACAAAAAAGAATAATCTGGAAAACTGTCAGTGATGGATAATTAGTCTCCAGGGCATTGTATTTCTAATTGTCCCAGGCTGTGTTTAAATATGTCATCGGGATTAGGGGGAAAACATCTGTTTTCAATAATATTCTAATAAAATAACTTACAAAGCTCAAGGTCATTTCCAGCACCTGTATATAACTGGGGTAGATGACTAATTAAGAGATGATGCAGGTACAGTGCATCAGGTGCTGGATCTGACAGTTTCATTGGGATAGAGATTGTTTCAAGCAGGCTGATGCAGGTATGGGCTCTGCCTGCAGCATACTGAGCAACAACTGCGGCAAAACCAGAAAGCAACAGCTGAAGCTGACCACCTATAACTCATTTCCTGTGCTCTGCAGTAAGCCTTACAAAAAAAGTTATGGAGCAGATGGGCAAGAAATGTTTATGGCCTTATGTGCCTTCGAGTTTCTGTAAACAGATACAAGTGAATGTAACTCAGGAATTCCTCACTGAGACTCCTGGGTTGTGTAAAAACATAAAATGGGCCCACTGGAGAGGATTCTTGAGCTTCGAAACAAAACCATCATGGATGTGATTAAAAATAGTACTTGTCACTGTTACAGGTGTGGCATTTGTTCATCTAACACTCCTTATAGAAGACCAGGACTATGTAATTAGAGCATCTGGTACTCCAAGTAAGACTAAATTAAGAGTGCCCCATATGAGGTTAGGGATAAGGGAGTTCCTAGCAGGGATTGTCGGTAGCCAATGAAAGTGTTATCATTTTACAAAAGCAGGATTCCAGTAGGATCACACTAACACATTGCTCGCTATTCTGTGGATGGACTCCTGGGCCATGATCCTGAATCATGGCAAAACTGTATTTGGGCTAATGGATGGAGACATAAGAGAGGGAACGAGTGGGGCTTTCCTTCCTTTGTCAGTATGTTTGCAAGGGAAGCTTGCAATGGAACACCAGCACTGAGGCAGGAACTCTGCCTGGCATTCCCTGGGCCAGGGGCGGGCACAGGCCCACACAGGCAGCAGGACGTCTGTAAATCTGCACCGTGACTCCTCAGTGCCTGCGTGTCTCCTTACTGAATAGGACTCATGAAAAACAGATGTAGGTTTGTGGCATGTTTAATGTTGCAGAGCCACGCTGGGGCTCTGTGCCAGCAGTTGGGTGCTGCACCCTCCTTGTGCTGGGTGTCTGCAGGCAGGGGCTGCATCTCTGGGTTGAAGGCATCTGACCTGCGATGACTTCCTTTAGTGTTTACAGTCTCTCTGAACCTTCCTTACAAAAAAAGCCCACCTCCTAATGATTAAAAATAGCACAGGACTTAGGGGTTTTCTTCTCTTGCACGAGTTCAGATTAAAACAACCATGAAAGACTGTTACTTTTTCTGTACTATTTAATGTATTTTTTGATTGATATACAATTTAAAAGAAATAAATGAGTGTGTGTATATACACACACGCACACATTCACACATGCACATGAAATACAGGTAATTTGCAGTAGCATTTTCCCACTGACTTGAGTGGGTATAAAAATCCCAGATGTTTCTTGCTTTTGAGATGAAAGTCTGAGTTTACCTTGACGGATTGTGATTCATGTTTTTCCCAGAACAAGCCATTCATTCACTGTTTTCATTTCTAACTCTAGTAACTCCACAGTTTTTTATAATTTCTAAAATCAGTGCAAAGGAGAGACATTAATTCTGGGAGCAGTGGCTTCCCTTTATTTGTGCACACAGCCAGTTCTGATGACTGCACTTGAAAACACCCTGCTCCTTCCTCCCACCTCCTGTCTCTTTAGAGCATTGGCTCTTTGAGAAGGGAAGCATCTTAGCTTTGTATCTGTATAGCTTTTGATACTAGGGATTTCATTTGAAGTTTCTTCTTCAAAGTATGAATAAATAGTAATCTTACAATTGTTTGTTCTAGGCAACAATAAATGAGCCCTGCAAGTGGGCATGCCAGGGCGGGACTGGGTAAGTCACAGGGGGAGGAGGGGACAGAACTTGTCACAGGGATATTCTCAGCTAGTTTTATGCCCTGATTTAATTTCTTTATGAGAACAGTAACAGAAGATTTACTTAATTTAATTATTTGAGATATTCACTATGAGAATTGAGATACAGTAAACTACAGAGCGTACAGAGCATGTAAGCGAGATATGAGTGTCCTGTTACTGATGTATGAGAAGAAAAGGCCTGAAGTCCTGTTTTATTATTCTGTAAATATGCTGTGCTGGAGGCTTTTTAAGCAAGATGAAAGTAGAGGGGTTTTTTTTAATGTTCATTACAAAGGAGTCCTTCTCACACTTGGATGGGTGAATCCCCTTCTCTGACTGTGACTTCATGAGGCCACTTGACCACACAAAGAGGTCAGCCCCTAATAAAAGGTTATCAAATACCAAGAGATTATAGACTTCTCAGTAGTCAAAGTCTGCTCATAAGAAGTGCCAGATAATTTATTTACCTTCTGGAAACACTAGAACAAAAACCAAATAAAGGAAGACAATATTTTCAATAGAAAATGTAGTAGAAAATAATTTTATATAGAATTATTAAAATTATTCTAATTTAAAAATTGGCAAAAATGTAGCATTGAGGCACCAAATTTTCCTAATTAAGAAAGAACTTAAGCTGATCTCATTGGTGACATGAAAATGATGCATGTGAACTAATATGTCCAAAGCTTCCTTGCAAAGTTATGCACAAGGCTGAATGTTTCACATGTTCAGTTCTATATTCAATACTGTACAACTAATTCCTGGGTAAATGCAAGCTGCTTATGGAGATATATATGGTTAAAAGGTACACAAAAAGGAAGACAAAAGTAATAAGTTCATATTACTAAACTCCTCTTAAGTCAATCCTTCCTAACATCATAGGCAATTTACAATAACAGAAAAAACTTGATTAGGAGAGTAATTGAAAATAGTAGCAAAGTGTGGTTAGAAAAGTGGGAAGAGAGTTAGCCTTAGAGAAATATTATATTTATGTGAATTAGACTTGCTTTTTTTTTTTTTTTTAATCTTATCCTGGCATATTTCTTATTTACTGGGGGAAGGCTCTGGCATTATGGTATGGAACTAGGGAGGAGGACTCACATTCTGCCTTATAGCATCGATACCCAGACCTGGGATCACCTCAGTGATCTGGTTATGGATGCACCTTAAACGTTTTGGTGTAGTGTAGCTGAAAGTGGTCTGACCTACTATCTCTTCCACCTGGCACACAGCATCTCTGCACTCACTGAGCCACAGGACACAGGTAGGGGAGTAACACTGGACTCTGAGAGTTGGCTGTACCCAGGTGAGATGGGGCAACCAAGCCACACACGGTGTCCAGCCGATATGAAACACCTGTCCAGGAGGGAATAAGCTGAAAGGAGACAGCAGAGAAGGCCCCTCCAGCATCGTGGCTCTAACCCTCTCCTTGGAAATACAGAGATGGAGGTTCAAATCCCTTCAGGCAGAAAAGGGATTGAACATGGATCTCCCACAACCTGGGTCACTGCCCTAATAACTGAGTTAGTGGATAAAAAGGGAATGACAGCAGCTGTGGTGAATCCAGCCTCTTATACCCTTTGAGAATTTTTTTTTTTCTTTCTGTTGCAAGTGACCGAAATGAAACATTTTGGATGAAACAAAGCACTTTCCTCACTTCAAAATTTATGGGATTTGTTTTGTTTCAGCAAAGAAAACTGGAAAACAATACTTCAGACAGATCTCATTGGGGGTTTTTTTCTCACTTTAGTTTCATTCGGTTGCTTTAGAGCATAATCAATTATTTGCACAAACCAATTTGTAAATGTTAAAAAACACGATTTGGGCTTTTTTGAAGGACAGTTGCCTACAAAATCTCAGCCTACACTGGCAGAATGCAATCCTCCCAGTGACAATTAATTCCCAGTAGGGCAGAGCTCACTGAGGTGGTATGATAGGCTTGGACCTGCAAGTAGACAGGTATGTGTACACACTACTGAAATATTGAATACTGTAAAATGTATATTTACATTGATTTAGAAACTTAGTAAATAAGTGGCAGTCTAAATTCTTTTGATACCTTTCATTGAAAACAAGAGGCAGCTGGTTCCATAATGAGTATCACAGAATATGCCGAGTTAGAAGGGACCCACAAGGAAGTGCAGCTAAGTCCAAGTTGAAGCAGTGTTTCCTGGGGAAGATTAATGACCTGGTACAAGCCTTCCCATAGCTCATTTTGGAGGATCATGTTTGGATGCTTTCTTGGTGGCTGGACAAGCCAGCAAGTCATAGCAGTTCTGACTTAACCTTACTGGAAGAAGGTGAGGTGTGCTGTGAGGACAGAGGGGTCAGTGTCTTCAGGCAGAGAGAAGCTGAACATTGTTATGAAGTCTCTGCTAAGTGAAAGAGAACTATGGACAGCTTTGCCATACTTTTTAAATATTCAGAATTGTGTTTCATTTTTACTACTCGCTGGTTGGGAATGGGTCACCACAGCCAGCATAGTTGTAGGAAGAAAATGTACGTGGTTACTCTACTTCTGTTATTCCCTTCTTTGGGCCATTGAGGATTCCACTATGTCTGTTAATTGTATTTTATAAATGACATAAATGTACATGGAACATTACAACAGGGAAAATATGACAAAAGTAATACTACAGAGCATAATCCTTGCCTCAGGAGGTTCTGTCCGAAGGCCTGAATATATTCATTGTACTTAGGGAGGGAGTAGTATGGAGATGTTATCTGCGCTTGGCTTAACATGAGATTTGGGGTTCTTACAAATGGGAAAGAAGCTGAGAAAAGAACTGAGCCTCTCCAGGGACAAGACATCTGGGGCTGAGCATCACCCATGAGATTCTGGTGCTCTGAAAAACCCTTCTGCAAGGTGGATAGGAGGGATTTAAGCTCCTCATTCTAGCTAATGGAAAATGTTCGAGGGGTTGTTTTGGGTAAACAAAACAAAGATCTGAAAGTATTTACATTTAATTTCATTCAAAATGATAATTTAAAAAGCAAAACCCAAAGCATACTCGGCAATTCGCACAGCCTTGTTTAACACTTCTCAGGTGCGGCACAGTTACTCTCACAGGATCAGGCCCTGAGGGGATGCCAAGAAGAGAAATGCTTGAAAGCAACATATGGAAATTGAACACGAAGTTAAAGCTTGAGTGGAGATAGGTGGGTTCAGGAGCTGTCTTCAGGAGAGGCAGCCAAGGCTATGCAGTGGGAAGTGTGTAGAAACTGAAAGGTACTCAGCGGCAGTCATGTTATCGTAATCCGTGCAGTCATTTCCTCTTGACGAGTGTATGTAGCACATCACAGAGCTGGGCCTGTTGTCAGAGGAATGCTAAGGCAATGCACACATGTGCGTGTCATGAACAGCAGTGATGCAAGGGGCATGGGGCACTTATGGGGAGAAGCCACTGAGCAGAAGGCTACAAAAGATGGAAATGCATTCAAGAAGGGCTGTTATTTTTGTAATAAAACTTACCAGTTGTTCATAATTAAAAATATGTCTCCCCAAGGTCACTTGTATTTTTTTGCCAGGATCACAAAGCTGTTCTAATCAACACTGGTGTTAGAGCCTGAATTAAATGTGTGCTGGCATCTGCCAGAGTAAGTATCTTTGTTTCTTCCTCCCACGCCTTATATAAAACTTGGTTCATCTGGAAGGAGTTAAGTTCCAGAAGGCTCCAAGCCCTACAGAAGAGATTTGGGGCACAGTGAAACTTCTCCAGCAAGCTCTTGGTATCCCACAGAAAGCCAGTATCTGTCTGATCCCCATTTCCACAGACCTTGTGTTGGTAAACAACCCCCTGACTTCCTGATGTCCCTGTGTGTCAATGAGGTTTGAGCTCTGTCAGTCAGCCACAGGGACATGGAAGTGACAGGAGCTTTATCTGTGTGGAAATGGTCTACTAAGGAAGGACAGACCACACTTTGGCTCCCTAAGACCGAAAAGTGCTTTGAGTTTTGAATCTTTGAGTTCTTGCTTTTCCCCCCAAATTTAAACATTTTCCAAGAAGGCCGCCATACTCATGTCTCTTCCCATTTAAATTTATATATGGTATTGCTTATGGCAAACAGTCCATACAATTCTGCAAATCTTTAAACATTGATCTCCCCTCCCCCAAAATTTCAACTGTACTTGCAGTACTTTTTT
The DNA here is from genome assembly GCF_003945725.1 of Corapipo altera. Taxonomy (NCBI): domain Eukaryota; kingdom Metazoa; phylum Chordata; class Aves; order Passeriformes; family Pipridae; genus Corapipo; species Corapipo altera. The sequence goes on from NW_020884905.1 coordinate 4,053,856, forward strand.
ATCCAAAAACGTCTCAACTGTATGAGGACTGCTGTACGAATTTAAAATTTCACCTTGCATTATTTAATTTTTCTTAACCAGAATTTATCACTGTTATCTGACATCCTCCTCAGCCCCAAGCATTTGTTGTGACACAGGAGGAGGTATGATTAACTCAAGCATCATAGGCTTGTTCAAAGCTTTTTGCTTTCCTGCAGGTAGAGTTAATTATGGTCCCTATTGGGTTACATCTCCTGGCAGCCTTTCTGCCTGTTGCCTTACTCACTCTCTGGGGGCTGGTGGATGGCTGTGGAGTGTAGTGTCACTCACCTACGTGCTTATTCTTCAGTGGCAAGCGTTTAAAACCTGGAGAGGCTCTCATGGGCCTCCTTGGTTAAAGGGACAGTTGGAGTCACCACTACATCTGGGCTGCAGTTTCTTGACATTTTCCTGGGCACTGATTGCTTGTTGCTTATTGGAAGAAACTGAGAGAGGCCACTTCATTGTTTGTATCCAGGATGTTTTTTGCAAGTAAATTGCCAGGATAGGCAATTGTCTCTTTATCCAAGTCCAAGGGATATCTGAATCCAAGACAGCTGATGACATTATATTGGGCATTCATTTTAGAACTGCTGAGCCCACAGAAATCAATAGTTTTCCATTATCAGGTCCGGCTGGGTCACTAGTCTGTCAATGAGCTGTTACAATCACTGTACAAGGGTGAACCTGACCAGTCAATTGCTGCTGACAAGAGGAAAACATGCTGACAGCCACTGGAACAAGCCAGAACACAGATTTGCACTTCAGTTTACCATCTGAGGAGACTGGGAGCAAGGCCTTTTCCAAGATGTAGGGCATCCACTGTGGGAGATAAAGCCCCCTCTCTCCCTCCCTCCCATACATCAGACAAGCCTTCCCTGTCCAGGGAATTAAGGTTTGTTTCTGTATTCCCAAACACCAGAGAACTCACTAACTGGAGATGAAGGAACCACCTTCTTTGGCAGTCAAAAAGAAATGTGCTAAAAGGGAAGGCTCCTGCTGGCAAGGCCAGAGGACCAGGCTTGTGTCTGCGGTGGCCATCACTGAGGAATGTGGGCTCAGGGACTTCTTGTCCGTGGTAGGTACCTGTGCTAGATTAGGCAGGAATGCAGATTATAGAGTTAACTCCAATTCTTGTCTGTGTTTTAGCACTGACTTCCTATCAAATTTGAGAGCAGAGAAAAAATAAATATTTAGAAATTATCCCAATATTATGATTTTTAATTTTCAACTTTATTAACTTCTTTCAAGTGTTAAATCCTGACCGTTTTATTTATGCCTCCGGTCGTCTGTTTGATTCTTGCAGAAGTCAATATTCACTTGTGCTCCATCATCAAACAAAAAACTGGTAATCAACTTTATCACTGGAAGCCAACTAGCTGGGTTTTAAAAAATACACTACCCAAAAGAAAGATCATTTTCTTTAAATGAGAGGAGAGGGAAGTCTTTTTAACAGAGAAGAGCAAACCTTCCTTTACTGGTAATTAGAAGCACCAGTCTTATATGACTTGCAGCATTTGGTAGCTCAAGCCGCGTCAGATCTCTTATAGCATTAATTAAAAAGAATTTATGTTTTTTTAATAAAATGCTTCATGTTTTAGCCCTTTTCTTCCTCCTTCCAAATGTGATTACGGGGGCTGAAGGGAATTCAGGTTAATATGTTGACACACTTAACAATGCGGGGTCATGTAGCACAATCCGCTCGGCTGGTTCGGCGCGGCGCGGCCCCTGACAGGTCCCATCAGCCGCTGCCCTAAAGGCAGAGGCGAGGGGAGGATTTTAATTACTGCGCTGTGCGCGAGTTTGCCAGCATTAAATTGAGACATAATTAGGCCCCCGAATTTTAATAATTGTCCTAGCTAATTGGGCAGACAAGTACGCTCTGCAGCGTGGCGTGATTAGATAATTAGTGTTTCCAAATGACAAAATTGGGCTCTTGATTGAGGATTCCAGATGCGGGGGCGGGGGGGGAAAAGCGGGCGGCTCCTTGCTCGGGCAGAGCCGAGCCGAGCCGAGCCGAGCCGAGCCAGGGGAGGCGACCGGGCCAGGTGAGTTGGGCTGTGCCTGGGCGGGGATCCCGGCGGGGAGCTGTGAGCGGGGACAGGAGCGGCCCCGCGGGCGCGGCGCGGAACCGCGGTGTCTGCGGGCCGGGGGGCGCACCTCCCGGGCGGGCGCCTGATGCGCGTGTCCCCCGTGACGCGGCGTGAAGCGATTGACCTGGCGGCGCTAATTGATCGCCTCCGCCCGAAGGCGCGGCACGAGCGGCCACGGGAAGGACAAGCAGGGCCCGCGGGACGGACCCGCCTCGGCGGCGGCGGCACCGACACGGCGGGACTGCGGCGCCTCCGCCCGCGGCCGCCAGGGGGCGCCGCTCCCGCGCGGCGGCGACGGCGACGGCTCCGCGCCCGCTCCGCGTCCCGGCAGGGCCGCGGCTCCGTGAGTACCGCTCCCCC
>NW_020884905.1:4056336-4063836 GCF_003945725.1 Corapipo altera
CCCCGGCAGGGCCGCGGCTCCGTGAGTACCGCTCCCCCTGCCCCGCCGCCGGCCCCGCGTGCCGCCGCCCGCCCTGCCCGGGCCGGGCCCTTCCCTGCAGCCGCTGAGCCGGTGCGGAGCGCCGACCCCGCCGCTCGGCGCCCAGGCGGGGATCCCCGCCCCGCCAGGCTCCCCATGTCCCCACAGCCTGCTGGGGAACCTTGCTAACGAGAAAAATAGATAGATTGTTTCCTTATACCTATCAAATCTATATAAATATATGTCTCTGTTGAGCTAGACCAGGGACTCGGATGGCCGCGGACACCTCTCCGGCAGCCACGGCGCTGGAGCCGCGGTGACGCAGCGCCGGCGATGCTCGCAGGTGCCACCCTGCTGCTCCCGTTACCTGCGGACTGCAGTCCCCGCGTGGAAATAAAAACATTCCCGTAAAAACGATTTTAATTTTAATTATACAACCGAGGTCATTAGTGTATATATATATATATATATAAAGGCTGTACGCGCAGAGGGCGCTGGGGTAATTCCGTAGCGAAGTGCCGAGTGGCGGTGCCGAGGCTCCGCACCGTCCCGCCCCGGCCGCGCAGGTTGGGGGGCACCGCGGGCCTCTCTCCCTGCGGCGGGCAGCGCTCCCGCCGCGCCGGGGAGCCCCGCCGGCTGCCGCACCCCCGGGGAACGGGGAATCCCCCTCCCAGGCTCTAGACCCTGCCGGACAGGGACTTGGTTTTGTTTGTCATTATTCTCATTATTTTCTCTGCGAAGAGCCAGGCGGTTTCACGCGGAGATATAAAGTTGGATCGCCAATAACCGGAAGTTAAAATGCAAACGCTTCACTAGGAAGCGTTTCACGCAGCTGGTGCAAAATCACTTTTATTTTTTATCTGCGGGAAGGAAAAACAGTTTTATGATTTTTTTTTTTCCTGTGAGATAGCACTGTCATCAAAATACAGATGCTTTTCCTACATCAATGATTTTTCACTACAGCCTAAGGGCCTCTTGGCTTTAAAGCTCTAGTTATTTTTGCTAATATATCAAGAATTTAACTCCTAACTATTTCATAAATCAACTCCAGATGCACTGTACAGTACTTATATACTTATTTTCAGACGTACATTCTGGCTCAGTAGATTGCCAACTCACCATTTCAGTGCTTCAAAGTGATGATGCTGGGAATTGTCAGCTCTGAAGACAAGGTTAGCTCACAGGAGCAGAATGTACTGTGTAAAATGCTAATTTATGAAAGTGTTACAATCCATATATCTTGCAGGTCGAATTGCATGCGTTATATGATCAGAAATACACAGAGGATTGATCTGCCAGTGCTTATTTTAAAGCAGAATTCATGTTGTCTCCAAAGGTGAGGGTGCCAGTGATGTACTGGGGCAGAAGCTAGAAGGTGCATCTTTCAACCCACCCCAGCCTGGAGAAGCTGTGGCAAAGCACTCCTGTACCCTGATAACAAACCCCCGTGGCCTTACCCTCACCCCAACATTGCTGGGAGCAGTGAGCACCCTGCCCTGCCCAGGATGAAAAATATCTCCTGTGAGCCAATAGATGCCCTACTCATTTTTAAAAATCTTTTCTCACTTTGATGGGCTCCTGACCAGCAGATGACACATCCTGAGGCCTATGAGCTGCTGAGGGTGTTGCTTTCCCGTAAACAGTTGCTCTCTGAGAAGCCTCAGTAGCCTCTGCAGCCAAGGGGACTCTGGGGGGCTCTCGCAGACTCCATTTTACCATCCTCCTGCCAGCCTGTGGGTAGTCTTTCCTATTGTAGGTAGGCCTGTGGTGCTCATATGAAGGTGACATCCAGCTCCAAGTTTGCAGTTAATCAAGTCTACTCGGTGAAGTTGAACAATTTAATCAGTGTGTGATGAAGCCTTGGATGTATCTGAGCTGTATCACATTATCTTCAAATCTAAAGCAATCGTCAGAGATTAGATGGGGGGAACTAATGACACAGTGGTAGTTCCTGCCCTGATCCTGCGAGAAATGCTGTGCAGTCACATCACAGTACAGCAGTGTGAGCACAGCAGCCTGTACTGTGTGTGGTCATTGCACGGCCAAGGCCGTGGTAAGTCTCCTATTCCCGGGACGCTGTCATGCTGTTTAGTAACCAGATTACAGCTTGGGTACGCATTACTTAGCAACCCTTGCCAGGAATGCTTTTCGTCTGCCTGGTGAGAAGGCTGGGACTCTTCCTTCAGGGGCACTATCAGATAAGTGTCCTGTCGCTTGTGCGCGGAGTTTTTGTGATACGGTGGCAGGGCGATGGGAGCTGAAGGCCACTTAGATGTGGCACCGAATGGCACTGTGTGACTTGGCCCTGTTTCTTGCAGAAAACACATTCCACCCATGTTTCATGCCCTGCCCAGCCTGCTGCTTCATCTCCAGGAAGGAGGAGAGGAGGGAGGAAGGAGGAAGAAGGTTGTTTTTGGTTAAGGTGCTACTGTCTTGGGACCTGGTTATTTTATATAGTTTCTTTCCAGTTCCAGGTTAATACAACGATTTTGATGAGCTGACGTACAGAAAATGGTATCCCTGTCCGGTCTGATGTCTTCTTGGTCAAGTCCAGTCTGTGTTTATTGCTTCTCAAATGGTAGATGGATTTGCTGGGTTTACAGATCTTCCCTGGGGTGACAGCGCTGATTGTCCATGCAGGAATGGACAAATAGAGTTGAAGTTATTTACTTTGTGAATAATATAATAATTTTTTTTTCTGAGTACCAGTTTGATTAAATAGTTTGGTTTGGGGTTTTGGCTGGGGTTTTTTTGTTGTTGTTTTTTTTTTTTTTATGAGTATAATGGTGCTGAAAATGTAAAAAGTAAATAATTAGACTTATAAAATAGGGCATTTATTTATAGTGGTCTAATTGAAGGTGTTCCCCTTGTTAGTGTTAAAGTAGAATAATCTTATTGTACAGGCAGCTGTAGAAGTAAGAAAGTACTTTAAACTAGTAGATTTTTCACGCCTGCTCTCTTTATGAAGCGCCGTCTTGCTTTTCCGCTGGTCTGACACATGACTGCCAACCTGGCTCGATCGGGAGTCTCCATGTCCACCTAGGCTGGAAGGCACATCCGGACGGCCGGAGGCGTTGCCGGCTGCCGGCGGTGATGGCAGAGCCCCGCTTTTCCGGCAGCTCCAGGCCTTGCCAGGGCACGTCAGTATTTCTTGTCCCTCACTTTCGGGGTGTCTTCCCGGTGCGGGGAACCCCCAAAGCCGGTCAAACCCTCCCGCGGGCGAGGAGCGCACCCCACGCCGGCGGTGCGGGGCGGTGCGGGGCGGTGCGGGGCGCCGGGCTCAGCGCCACCGGGAGCTGCTGAAGTGAGAACTTGAAAGGAGCCGTCGGTGGCGAGAAGAGGCGGACAAAGCAAGCGCCGAGCTACCGAACGCGGCGCTCTGCCGGCGAGTTTTAAGGCGCTTCAAGTCTAAAGAAGAAGTGACAGGGCAATCATCTCCCCGGCTTGGCTGCGGATGGGAGGGTGGAATCTTGCTAACAGCTCGCGTATCTGTATATTTAATTGCGACCTGGCTGCATGTTCCTGTTGAGGAAGGATGCAGATCACAAGCGAATCTATAAAAACGCAGTTGACAAGCCAAGGAAAGGGATAACTGACAGATGAAACGACAGTCAGCGCGGAGCTAACTGGCAAACGCATCGGTACAAAGTCAGATACCTTCTTAGAGGAGTAGTAGTTTGTTTTATTCCGGTTCTCCAGAGTTTTATCTACTGTCGATGTGATGGGGTAGAGAGGAGCTAATGCGCCCTGTTTAGGATACACACATGCAGATTAGATCAGGCTTCAGACACCGTGTTTCACTCAAGACTTAGAACAGTTAGAGGAATAAACCAGGCTTCACCCACCTAGGAAAACATGGAATTTTCTTTTAATGATTTAAAGGTGATTTACACTTGTTTAAACACAACCGTTTCACATACGGATAGAGGGAGCTATCGGGAGTTGATGGGGTCGGGAGCTGGGGCCCGGAGCTCGCCACCACCGTTATGCGAGGCTGGGGCGCTGGGAATACCAGCCCAGCTCCCGTTTTCTTCACTTTTGTGTTACTTTAAGTTTTCAATGAGGCTAGTGTAATTACGAGGCGTTTAACTTTTTGCCAGGCTCTTTCATTATGGGTTTGCATTTGCACCTCGCTTTTAAGAGAAGTAATAACATTCACAGTCAGGGGCAAATCCTGTTAATGAACAAATTAAAGTTCAAACAGTTATTCAAGTTCACAGCCCCACTCGCTGCTCCTTTAATAAGAGTTATACATGTTACTTTCTCTCGGGATCACTCCCCCTTTTATTACTTTTTAAGCTTTTCATAAGCACTAGCGAGCTATACGCGCAGCTCCCAGCCTCTAAAGAGCCCACAAATCCTGAAGGGAGCCCTAATCCGACCTTAATTTGGCAACTTTTGTAAAAGACATAAAAGCTCGGGTGCCACCCTTGTGCGCTCAGATTATAATGTCAGGGGACAAGCCGGGGGAAGGCTCCCTCTATCCCGCACCCACCTATTTGAGTTGGCTCCCTCCCTTCCGGAGCTGTTCAAAAAGCCTCCGTTAGTCCCTCACGGGTATCAGAAGAGAAGTAAGGAAGTCTGATTGATATCCTGGGAATTTTCACCCCCTCTTACGATAGCTCTACTTGGCACGTCCGGCACCGCTGCCCTTGGGCCGGAGCCCGTTGCCTGCCTTCAAGAGGTAGCAACGTGGAGTTAAAAACAAAACAACACCCACCCACCCCCGAAAATATAAATCCTTGCGCTCTTCTTCTCTTCCCGCCCCTCTTCTTTTTCTCCAAACCTTGCGCTATTAGAGTGTCTGCGCTCCCCTCGGCATTTGCGTAACATGAATCGAAATTCCCCTTGTCAGGGGCTGCCCGAGCCCGGGGGAGCCGCGGGTCCCGGTGAGACCGGGCGGGGAGCGGAGCGACCCCCCCGCAGAGCCGGGCTCCGGGCCGGGGGGCGGCGGGCAGAGTCCAACAAAGCCCGGAGAGTTTGACACTGGTTCACGGCAGCGCCGGTGCAAAAGCGCCGTCTATGTACAAATAAAGGAGATCACACTCCCCATTATCTACCTCCTGGCGAGTGTTTGATTTGTGACATCAAAAGCTTATCAAGGCAAGCTCACAAAAAAAAAAAGAGAAAAAAAAGCACCTCTTCATGGAGGGAGATCGCTGCGGTTTGGGTTGGGTGATGTGGGGAAAAGAGGAGGGGACTGGTACTAACAAAACGCCGCCGGTGCCAGGGAGGCGATTTCTGCCCCGCCCGTGTGCCCGCAGGCCGAGCGGCGGGGCTGGTGCGGGGCCGGCCGCGGGTGCGGGGCGCTGCCGCGGGCGCGGGGCGCTGCCGCGGGCGCGCAGAGCAGCGGACGGGCGGGCTGGCCCCGGCGGAGGGCTGGAGGGAGGCCCTGATTCCTCGCAGCCATCCACACAGAAGTGGTTTGATATAATCACCATGACAACTGCCGCCTATAAGCATACAAATAATAGAGATGAAATAGACAAAAGATTAGCATGCCATGAAAAGTACAATAAGTTTCTTATTTAGCATTTAGATAACTGTCTTTCCTTCGGAGCAGGCTTCAAAGTTGAACCCAGTTTAGACCAAGAGGATTAATTCTTTCTCCTGCATGCTTCATTGAATCTCTCATTACCAAACTTTGTCTGTATTGATGTAAGATTTGATTGAAGATTAGAGCATTTAGCAAATCTTGCTTTTCTGCATGTATCAGGCCTTTTCAAGCGCAGACCGTGCTGCCCAGTGGTCAATACCCTTACTTTTATCCAGTGTCTGCTTCATTTAAACTTAATCAACTCCCTCAATGAACTGGAACAGGGAAACGTCCCTGAGGTAAGAATGTTGTGCTGTTCTTAGATAATTCTTTGCTCCCTCTCCGAATCCGCTGGCGTTAAACCTAAAATTGCTCTCTGATGAACTTAATCAATATGATAATGACAATTGGGGCTGAATGGCTCGGCCTGGGCTCGGCACGGAAAAGGTAGATGGCTGTGCCCATAGCCTAAAAGCAACTTCTCCTTTCTCGCCTCTTCTTTTGTGTGCACTGCTCCCACCTTTCTTTCTCTCTCTCTCTCCCCCTCTTCCCCCCTCTCCGTGACACCGACCGCTGCTCACGCTGGAGAATGATGCTTCTTTGTGCGGCAGGAGGACTCGTATGTCACCGCCCGGAGGAGCGGAGCGGAGCGATTGGCCGGGTGAATTATCTGCCTTGTTGCAGTGAATTATTTGCACTGTTTCCTTTCCCAGTCAACAAGTTTCTGAGGTATAGCGCAGATCAATCAAAGCTGACAGAGCGCATGTGAAGCTTTTACTGTGTAAATCTGGACCTCTTGTCCCGGCTTCGTTGGCACTGGCATCTGTATATCATTTTTATACTGCTACCAGTAGAGCAATTTCAAAAGTATTTGCAAGGAAAATGGATGTCCCCATCTGTTCCTGGAATCATAAATGTGCCACTTTCGGAGGGTTTTCACTGGTAATCATATCTTTAATGATGAACAAACTTGTGATATATACCTTTCCATAAAATGGGGTTTTCTTCACTTTATTGTGATTGGCTGGGATAAATAGCTTTTCCATATGTTAGGAAGATAAAACATAAGATTACCAGACCTCGTTTGTTTGATCATAAACAAAAGAAACAATTCGCTCCAAACACTCTTTAAACAGAAACAACTGCAGAATTAAATTGTATTAACAAGCTATCGATGGGTCATGAGGCAAGCAACTGTCTCCGTGGAAAAGACAGCTGGTTTAAAATACGAGTAGTCGGTCCTTCTCCCTATTCGGGTGACCTTAATGCAGACGTGGATTTTAAATACTCGATGCTAATTTTAATTTTGTTTTTCTTTATATATCTTTATCTCCATATTTTTTTCTCCAGCTTGACTTTGAATTTCATTAAGTGCCAGGACGAGGATGCGGTGCTGGGTAGTGCATTGCCGTGTGCTATATTTAGAAAGCAGCTGGAAGAGAAAATGTCCTCAGGAATCCGGACTGTTTTGTTGAAAGTGTCCCTCCAGTCCCAGCACTGTAAACGTAAACGCTCGTTCTACAGGCGTGTCAGCGCTTGGCGCTACCTGGGAGAGCTGGGTAAGGATGGGTTCGGGGAGCCACTGCTGACTCCACGGCACTGCCCAGCAGCCTTGGCGGTGTCCTACGGCGATGAGAGGTGCCACGGACAGGGCTGCCCGGCGGCGTGGCTGCCTGCGCACCCTCGCGGTGGGGGGCAGAGGTGCCTGGGTTTCTCCCTGCCAGAGGTACATCCTCTCCGCCCGGGGGAACCGGCAGGTTGCATGCACCCATTTCTCCGTGCAGAGCGCCTCAGCCGCGAGGTTCACTGCCCGGTGCTCCGAAAGGGACACTCCACTTGCATTTCGGTGGGGCAGCGCTCTCCTCCCGCCACGGCCGCGGGCCGGGCAGTCCGCGCCCGCGGGCACCAGAGCGCAGCGGCGGGTCAGGTGGCACTTACAGTCCTCC
>NW_020884905.1:4068836-4108836 GCF_003945725.1 Corapipo altera
GTCTGGAAAGAAGGGATGGAAGAGCTGCTGGGCTGGGTGATAGGGTGGAGGTGGCTCTGCAGCTGCTGTATGTCTTCTGGAGTTGCTGTGGGCCATTAAGCCTCCCAGCATTGGAGAACAGCCAGCTCTGCTGCTAACCGGGAGCGGACATTATAAACATATCTATACGCTGTTGTTTCACTAGGGTGGAGTCCAGGAGAGATGTTTTAATTTGAAGCTAGCAGCTTCAATGTACTGTTCAAGCTCCGGTTCAGCCTGGGACCATGACAATGAGCATCCAGCCAGTGTGTTGTGGGGCATCACAGGAGGCAGTTGGAAGGACCCCAAGTCCCTGGTCTAGTGTGGTACTTTTCCGGACCTTGTGGCTGAGAACGGTGCCAGGGCCTGAGAGATCCCAGACTCCAATTTCTACCTTTAGGGACCACAGTGACAGTCCTTTCCCCAACTCGTGTTATTGGATCCACTTCAAATGTGTAGTGGTTTTGTAACTTTTTACCCCCTGTCTGCTCTCATTGACCCAGCAATCCTTACTTACTTGGTGCCTGTATGTCAATTTTCATTTTCTAAGGCTTTATTGGCCACCTAGGCCTTATGTCTGTCCCCTGAGCAGGGGGCAGCATTATCTGACTTTGGATGCATGCTGCCATTAGACCCGCCAGCCTGGTGTCTGGCTCCTCCAAATAGTTGGCACTTGGATAATGGGAGACAGTCTGTCCGAGCTCACTGCAACAGCTGGTGGCAGCCAGCTCTTCAAGGACTGGTGCCAGCATCAGGACGAGTGTGCCAGGGTCTGCTCATCAAACAGACCGGCACCCGACCCATGGCTGCCACTGGGGGACAAAGGGAAAAGCAGCAGAGCAAGTCCCTCTTGACATGGCACCTCTTGGGAAAGACAGGCATGTGCCTTTTGAAAGAGGATGGAAGCTGGAGGATGAAGAGCTGTTGCAGGTCCCAGTAACCTCAATAAATGGCCTTCTCTCCCTGCTCCACTTTCCCAGCTGGTAGGAAGCATGTGATACCTGCCATTGGGAAGCACTAGAGACTTAGGAATGATCACAGAGGCAAAGCAGTAGTAGTTATTTTGGGGTCTACCCTTGGCTGCTTCCTTGCTGTCTAGAAGTGTTCTTGCAGGGATGTGGTGTGTGTGTGTGTAAACACAAGGTGCTTCTGGTGCTTCCCTTCCCTTGTTGTGGTAGAGTCCTGCTGCTCCCACAGGTTGCTGGGCTGCCTCCTGTAAGTGATATGAGCAGCATCTCTCATGTAATGTTTCTTCCTCCCTCTGGAAAAATTGTTTGTTTATGTTCTTTAAATAAATATTTAATATCTTTCATTCTTGTCTACTGTGCTGCTTGCTTTCATTATTGAAGGTGAGGTCAGAGTTCTCTGAGGAGGAAGTGGAGAGAGAGAGCATGAACCATCCATCTCATGGGAATTTCTTCCATGTATTTCAGGTTGGTTCTTAAGAAAGTGCTGTTTTCTGCAGAGAGGTACTTGAAACTGGTGTGAGGTATTTCTGAAGCTCGGAGTGACAGCTTTTTCCCAGCATTGCTGGTACACCCTGGGGATGGCTCCATGGCTGTGCTGAAGGCACAGACAATGTTCATGAATCTTACTGTATTCGATTAGAGGCCAACAAGGAACGTGGAGAAAAAGTTTGATATGAACACAAATCAAAATAAAAATGCAAGTTGGGATGCTAATTGAAAGCCCATACGAGGCCCATACACCTCACAAGTAACTTCTTTTATCCACAGCCAGTGAATATTTCTAGGGTATGTGGCCACAGCAGAGTGTAAGCACAAGGGCAGGCTTTATCCCCATGCCTTGTCCATCTAGTTAGCATCCATGATGCTGGGTACATGTGTAAGAGGATCTGAGATTCCCAGCATTCCTTCAGTGTTGTCTCTGATACTGTCTAATGTAAGTTATCCAGGGTCCTTAGTGATGTTGAGTCTACTGTTCTCTCCTGTTGTGCTTTCCTACCTGCCAGCTCTTGGATAACTTGCTGCTCCACTCACAACTTTCACCACCCATGCTGCTGGAGTGTTAAAGAAAGGGGTCAACCCTGGACCTCCTGCTCTCCAGGTATGTGCTGATCCAGGGGATTTCACAGTGGGTGAACACGTGGATGCAGATATGTTTTAAGGTCCAATGCTTGCTCAGAGAATGGGAGCTGGATGATGTCCCTGAGGATCAAGGGTGAGGGATCATTTATGTCCTGTTGGGGGCACCAGGGACGAAGAAGGGAATGGAATCCCTTCAAGACCATCAAGGGATAGTTTCTGTTGGGACATAACACTGAAGAAAAGTTTTAGGTTGATAAAGTGAACATATGTGTTGTGCTGGACAGCAGTTTTGGGAGTGTGGCTCACACTTTGCCAATGCCACACCTTTGGTGGATCGGAGCCGCTACAGCTGCTTTGCTTCTGTGGAGCATAGTGTGCCTTTATTGCAGGATGGCACCATTTGCATGTATGCCACATGAACACACTGCAAAAGTGCTAAGTCTGTCTGTTAGAGCCATGGTCTCGAAATTAAAATTCAATTTTTTTGTAATGCAGACATGAGAAGTTGTGCAATCATGTTTGTAACTGGACAGTCATTACTGCTGCTCAAATAAGTTGTCATACTCTAGACAATTATTACTACCAATTATTTTTCCATTTTTTTTTTTATGTTTAGTAATAAGTGGACAGCAATGTTTTATGTAATATTAAAAGAATCTGGTGTTCCGGATGATTCCGGAAAACAATTCCTCATAATTTTGTTTACTGGCTACTTTTGTTTACTGGATTGCTGGTTGGTCACTGAAGCCTCCTCTGCTTGGGGCAGCACCAGAGCTGTTGTACCAGTGATATTTAGCAAGTCCAATGGGATGTTGTTGAGGAGGACGCAGAAAGGTGAGGTCAAGCCTTCTCAACCTTGACTGCAAGTAGCTTCTCTTTAGGGAAAGTAGTTCTTAAGGCAGAGTTTGCAGCTTTGCTTTGTTTGCCTTAATTCTATTATTCAGACAGTTTTCTACCTGGCAAACCCTTCCGAACCTGGAGAGGTAGCCAACAACCAAACAGTTAAAAGAATATCAAAATAAAATATTTCTGAGAGATTTCATAAAGGGTGAGTTATAGCTGAAAAAAATTATTTTGGATTAAGTATGTTGTACTTCATTCTTCAACCCAGTAATGTAATTTTATTTATCTGAAAAGATTTAAGATGTCCCAAACTGCTTGGATGGCATGTAGAAAGCATTCCAGTTTGACAGAAGCTGGAATTGATTACTTTTCTGAGGGAGGAAAAAAAAAGAGTTTTATTTAAATCAACTTTAAAGCTTTATTTTAAAGGGTGGATATTGGTAGCTGGAGAATACACTCTGCCTTCCCCTCATATTGCAGCTGGACAGCAATAGCCAGCCTTCAGTTATTTATTTATTTCCTGCACAGAGGGGAGGAAAATATAGGTCCATGAATCAATCTAGATAATGGGGAAGGCTGAATGTAATAAATAATACAGTAACAACCCTAAACTAATGAGCTGTTGCTAAGGTACATTTCACAGGCTCATGCTCTATATAAAAAGTCACTAATAATCCCTTGGTGTAATCAGATGATAAAGCTTTGCCATAAGGCAACACCTGTGCAATTAAAGCTGTGGATTCTTTTGCACGTTTCATTAATTTCAGGATTTTGTAAAGGCACAGTGACTACACTAATAATCTAGTCTACTTGACTCCATGTCTACTGGAAACAGGGTGTCTAATTAGGTAAAGGTAATTAATTAGAGATAAATGGAGCTAATCAGACTCGGTTAACACTAATTCTCTGAATTAAGACATTTTGGGACACCTACTATTCCATTGGCTTTGATGTTTCCCAACAAACACTGACTTGGAAAGGAGTCAGAAACCACTATGTTTATTCTGTTGGAGACTGTTGGCCCAATCCTGCAGCAGCGCTTGCCCCAATAGTTTTGTTAGGGGTTGTTGGGACCGTGAGCTGTGCTTATTCCCGTGGGTTTGCTGGGAGAGACATCCCCTCCTACTGCGTTGTGTTGGAGCCTTGGTTTGACACCCCTGGGAGTAATTTGGTGTATTTTTACAGGCTTCTGCCTGGCTTTTGCTGATTGTGATATTTTCCCCACAGCTTCTTTCCTTGATGTGCTAGTATTTAGAGGGGCCACCATAACCTCTGCTGTGGACAGCATTCAAAAGGCAGAATGCTGTCTCCTCAAGTAAGAAAGAGGGATAAAATAAATAAAAAAAATACAGTCAATTTAAAAGAAATCTGGATTATTTAATGAAGGGATCAGGATGCACAGGTGGTCTGTGCATTTGTAACTCTTTGGAGGTCATGAGCCTATTCCAGTGTGGAATCAGATGCTGTTCATCTTGCTTAGGTAACCAACTACAATTGGATTCAGGTGCCAGCATTTTCAAAACTAACAGGGCTATAAGGCAGGGGAATATAAAAGTGAGTGGGACAAGAAATGAGCAAGAAATCTAGTTGCTTCAATGTTGTGGAGTTCCTGTGTGCTTCTACTGCTAAGTCTGTATTGGAAGAGTCCTGGTTTGCCTTTTTTTTCCCCAGGTAATTGTTACTTCCTGACATGAAATAGTGTGTAGTGCTGGTGGCAGATGTGGTGGAAAGATGCTATGACTGGTACATGCTTATGCTGAAATGACAGTGCCACCACCTCCAGCTTTGTTAGTGTTTGGGGATGGAACCATGCTGTGTATGTGGAGCAAGTGCATTTTAGAAGCTATTGCCTCTTGTCTCTGCGTGGTGTTAAGCTACAAAGTAAGATGATTTCCCCTCCCCTATGGATGGTCTGCTCATTTCAGCTGCAAAGCACGGCTGATGGAGAGTTCTTCATCTATTGCTTGAATGCTAGGAGGGGTGGGAAATGCTCTTCCCTCCTGCATCTAAAGAAGACCAGATACTTTTTTAAACTTGTATTTTTAAAATACCTAAGCTGATGTTGCACAGCGTGCTACATAACTAACAAGAGTGAGCAAGGAACGAGGCACTGTAGAGTGAGCTATAGCCTGAGGTAAGTCTCCATGAGCTGAGCCACACTACCCTCAATAGAGGAGATGAAATAGAAATGTCTGAGTGCTTTTATTACCAGATACTTTTTAGATTGACCTTTCAATAACTTGTTAAATTACAGAAAATATTTCAGTTTTCTAGATGTGAAAGACCTGCTGGGTCATGTAGTCCACAAATTCACCTCTGGATATTTTTATTCGCAGCTTGGTGATTTCAGGCTTTTGGGAGTAGATGGGGCTTGGGCCCCACTGTTCAAAATAACTTGCATTTCCAAGTATGGACAAATTCTGGTTAACAGTTACAGAGTGTGGATACAAGAGAACCATTCTGACCACAGCATCCAGGCAAGAAAAATGATTTGGGATGTGTGTCCCCTGTACACCAGCGAGGCAGAGTGCTGCTGCCTCTTGGCTTGGCTGCACCCTGTCAGCATGTAGCTGGGCCAGAGCCCAGAGAGAAGGCAGACAATGGGACTCCAAGCCTTTGGTCGGGGCTGCAGAGCAGTTGTGTGAGAGCCCAAGCCCAATTTGCTCACAGTAGTTTAATTCCTCTTGTGCTATTGAGGTTACAAATGAGTGCAGTCTTCAATCACATTTATATTTTTTTGTATCATAAGAAATTCAGGAGTTTCACACTCCAGCACTTCAGGTTTCAATCTAGTCGGTAGTACTGTCATCTGATGCACTTGTCCTTTTGAACATAACCCTGTCCTTCCTTTCCAGGCTCTATTCATTGGAGAGAAATGGGCACTAGCATGCTTACTCTGACCTATTTGGGGTTTTGAACTGAAGTCATGGCTCTGTTTCACAAGTGCCTGCTTTCCAAAGATCCCTGGGTGACCTCAGTGTCTGGCCTGCAAGTCTATCCGGGCTCTGTGCTGGATGTGGTGTGGCTGCAACAGGGAAATGGTGCTGTGTTGGGTGTGTGAGAGGGTGTGGAAATTGACTGAAAATGAGTGAAAATGGTGTACTGTTTTTGGAATTCAGAGGTCTCTGCTGTCTACTTTGTGTTTGCTGCAGTTTGCTTCATTTCTCTTTGGTTTTGTAAGCACAGAATATTTAGTAAAGAAAGCAAAAACATGTGGCAAGAGAAACAGGATGAGAAATGTTGAGCCTATGGAGAGGAGTGAGTGTTGAGGAGGACATGGTGGCTGGTATCAGAGCAGAGCCCCTAGGTCCTGTGACAGAGGGGTTGCCTGCTCCTCCCCACGAACCCAGGCAGGCAGCACAGCTGTGGGGGGCTGTGCCACAGGGCCCCATGGAGTCTGCTGGCCCCAGCATTCGCAGGGCCATTGCAGGTGACTGGGGCACTGAGACCCCTCGCCTCCTGTGGTGGAGTCTCTGACTCAGCACTAGGATACATTTATGACCCGCGGTGTCCAGCATCCATACTGTGGTGGATTGGGAGGTGAGAAAGGGGATTTTAAAATGTTCCTGTATTTCAACTAGATATCTTGTTAATTTCAAATGTTAAACAATTATTTAAATTAACCAAATGAAAAGAGTTGAAAATTCCTGAATAATAACCTCTGTCCATTTCTTTCCCCCTCTGTTTTTCATAACAACCTTTCCACTTGGCCTTTGATTGCTGTTCACTAGAGCTGAATCAAAGCAGGTTCCCTCCGTGGCTCTGGACTATGGTGAAGTCCATAATCCAGCATCTTGTCAGCCATTGGAATTTTCAAACTAGTCTCTGTATTTGTGCCAGGAATAGAGCCTCTGTTCTTAAAAGCAGCAGTCAGTTCCCTGCTCTCTCACAGTACATAGGACCTTCCTGAGCAGCTGCTGACCAACAGTGCTGTCTATTCATACCCATTTACTGTAAATGTCATATTTTTTAAACAAATCTGTGCTAAAGCTAAGGAGTGTGTTGCGTTGTTTGTTTGATATTAGAGGCCTGTATAGAATGAGTTTTGTGTGTAGAATATCTTATTTCATTATGACCCCTGTTACCTTCCTATAAAGCAACTCAAAGCATTGTTCAGTGTGTGGTTTAACTGCACCACAGTAACAAAATGCTTAATACTTTAAGGAGGGAGTTCTAAAATTTAACAATTTACTTTATTATTACTCTTTTGGATATAATTAACTAGGGATGCACTTCAAACTGTGTCCTCCTTGCTAGTGAAATATCTTTTTATGTTTCACTCTGGGGAAAAAAGAAGTCTGTCAGACCATGGGTGTCTCCCTTGATGCACGTTATTAGAGTCTTTTTAGAGACAAGCAAGCAATTTTGCTGTCATTGGTCTTGCTCAAATAGAGAGTGTTTATCTGTGCAGTCCTCTGGGGAAGGGTGTCAGGGAGGGATCACCAGCCAGCAGCTGACCTGGGTAGTGCATGGTTATTTGACTCTCCTCCAGTATTGAGCTTGCATGGTGCTTGCTTCTGAAGCATCGCTCCTTGTGCACTCCAGGTAACACCTTCAGGTCTGGTACTTGCCTGGACTGAGACCAGGCTGCATGATCCCATCAGGGGAAAAGGGATTCTGAGCTGGAAGAGATGGCAAGGTTGCTGCCAGGAGGTTCATAGTGCCCAGCATTGTATCTTCAAAGTTTGGCTTTAAAACCCTCTCTGTGTACAGAACAGAGCCTTCTGCTTAACTTCACAGGCTTTTATTTTCATATAAATCTAGGCAGGCCAAAGTTTTTGTGTAATAGTGCTAAAGAAAATATCTATTTGTGGATATTATTTCATATTTCCATGCTGCCCTGAACTTGAAGCTTCACACCAAAGCCATCACATATCCTATTCTAAAACACCGAAAGTGAACAGGCTGATCTCTCAGACTTGCGTATGGTTCTCTGGTGAAGTCACAGTGCTGCAGTGGACTCACCTGTGCAGAAGGGGGCAGGATTCCCAGCTTTCCACCAGCTCCGTGCCTGGGGGTCCCTGCCCACGTCTGCATTGCACAGGGCCAGCCTGCAGGCTGGGGGTCCCTGCATGTTCTAGGGCACCTTCTGGCTGAGCTGGGGCTGCCTCGTGGGCTGGGAAGCAGCAGTCTCAAACGCGGCCATGGGACTGCCCTGGGCAGGGACTGGTCCCGCACTTGCTGATGGGACCAGGCTGTTAGGCTGCTTGTATGCTTTCCTTTTCGGCAGCTCCAGGCTGAGTGAGCCAGGCATGGGGAAAGGGGCTTGGCTTTTCAGTTATGGGGTGTGCTGTGCCTTGGCTCCCTACAGCTGCTGAGGGGGATGTACAAGCAAGACATCGCCAAAGACATTTTCCTGCTCCCCTTCTAGTCATTAGATGTGTAAGGCTTTTTTTTTTTTCCTGTGCTGTGCAGTTGGTTAAAACCTTAACATCCACACAAGTAGGATACCCTCCCCTTCACCTCAAGTCTCTTTCAACTGAAAGGCACCTGTCATGGCCAGGCTTCTCTCCTGGTGCTGGAGCATGAGAGCACCCTTCTCCCTTATGGTCGTGGTTATCTGTGCTTTCATGTTCATCCTTGGTCCAGACAGAGGCTTATGCTTTTTCTTAATGCATAAAAGAGTTAAATTACAGTTTTTAACCTTTGCTTTAAGAAACTGATAGTAATGACATACAGCAGTAACAGTCATTGCAACTCCTATTATTCCTTTGAAACAAGTTCAAATTAAATTTTAAAAAATCTCTCAAGGCTTAGGAAGAGCATCTGGCTTCCATGGAGGAGAGTGACACAAATCTACTTCATTTTGAGGGGGATGGGACTGGACTCTAGCTGTAAACCCACAAACAAAGCTTGCTATTTTTTGTTCAATTTTTTTCTACTCTTTTTCTCCCCCTTCTATTAACAATCACTAGCTTTCAGATCATTGTAGTTATTTCACAAGTGCAAGCAGCCAGCAAACTCTTTCGGGAAGCATGGTGGGGACCACATCTGGCAAAGCCTTCCCATCTGAGCAGGAATAATCCCAGCCCACAAAAATGTGAGGGCTGAAGAATCAACATGGTCAGAGCCTGGAGGATTGACCATATCTTTGAATCCCATGATCTGTACCTCTCTGATCATGCACTACCCGGCGTGTGGTAAGGAGCAGGGAGAGCTCGTGTTTGGGGTGAGTGTACCATATACTGCAGCACTAGAAAGGTTTAGAGGTACTTGTGCCTATTGCACATGGTGGGCACTGCTTGTGGCATCAGCTGTGCAAATCCACATGTCTAGAATTTATATAAGCATCCAGATTCATGTGTCTGTGGCTGCATCAAAGCAGACTCTCCCTAGTGTTGGTGGGGTCCCAGGAGGCACTGGTGGTGCTGCACCTCTGCAGAGCCTGGCACTTCCTGGGCAGGTGTTTGTGGCAGAGCTGGATGGAGGAGAGGTGCACAGAGGTGCTCTGACTGCTCAGACTGGGTTCTGCATTCAGGCTGTGCCATCTGAAGCACCAAGATCTTCACAGGCAAACTTGCCTTTTAAATAACTTCTCACATGAGACATACACAAGTGAGGAAATTCTGAAAGGAATCTTAAGAATATGTGTTTTCCAGTCCAGTTTTTTTGCTTTAACAAGGTATTTTTTGTGTGAAGGCTATCCCTATTTTTGAGGCTTAGGCCAATTTTGACTGAGCTTCCTATGCATGACCTACTCTGTTCTTAAGTATTGCTCTGAGCCTCAGTACCAGCCCAAAGCATATTCAGGGTGCATGCTTTCTCAGTACTGATGATGTGATGCTGCCTGGCTGGTCCGCATCATGTCCCTACTCTGTGGGTTGTGGGTGCCAACTTCACCACCAATCTTGCTGGCAAGACTTACAAAACCCTTGGTTTCAAACCTCTTTTCTTTTTTTTTTCCCAGCCTTCTGGGGTCTCATGGACCGCACTTCTCCTAGTGCAGCCCAAGATGCAGTTTGTCTTACTGGGGTTGTGCGTGCACTGTCAGCTGGTACGCAGTCCCCAGGCTCTGCAGGGGTCCTCTTCCACCCTGTACTGGTGCTGGGCTCTGCTGCCCACCTGGCTGCAAGATCAAGCACCCATCAGAGCACAACCTGGGGAGAGTGACATATGGCAGGAGAAAGGCAATTTAGTGCAGGCCTAGAAATCAGAGGCAGAGTTGTTACAAGCTGGGCCTTGGGTTCACTGGCATGACATGAAAGACAGTGTTGGTGCCTGCTGGACCTCAGCCTCCTCTGGCTCTCCTGGCAGCTGCTGGCTCCCCACAGCACTTGTAATCCCTGTCCCAGTGGCTGTGGAGCGGTTTAGGGCAAAGAATTAGCAAATTCTTTCATCCATAGCAAAATTCTTAAACTCACTGAATAACGTTTTGGTCAGTTCCCAATTGTGAATTTCCTAGACTTTCTTTGCTGAAAAAGTTGAAATGAAACATTTTGATGTTTCATATTTAATTGTACTTAAATGCAGTCAAAAGATACACAGTCTGGAAATGCTTTATTGCTCGTTTTCAACAGAAAGTTTTCTGTCCTCTCATCTTTGTTTCACTGAGAAAATCATGAACTTTTTCTAGGTTTTTTTTCTGGTCATCACAGGTTAATGGCCACATCCTGACATCTTGTTAAGTTTTTTTTTTTTTAAACTGTATGTTTTGTGAATGACCACAGGTGACGTGGTGGCTGGTGAGGGTAGAACAGCCACACCTGCTGGTTGGCCACTATAACCAGGGAAATCTAAAGTGGCCAGACGGGATAATGTGGTAGCCAAGTAACCTTTTGGGGACCCTTGATAGAAGCTGTGCTACTTGTGGTCTGGGTGCAGTCTCTCTCATCTTTTTTCCACCTCCAGTGTTCAAGAAAGCCAAAAACTAACTCACATTATGGGAGACACTCAATTCACATAATTTGGTGAGTTAAAAAATTGGAATGATAAGTGCAAATGCTTATTATACTGCTCAAAATAACGCCTGAGATTTTCACCCAGACATTATTCTAGAATAAGCCATACAGAATTATGAAGTTTAAAGAAATATGCTTAAGTGTATGTCCGTGATATGATAGTGAGAGTTTTGGCCCCTTGTCTCTTCATTAAGGACAAATTCACCCCAAGGGTGTACTCTGATCTTGGCAAATAGTGTTATAATAGTGAAAGAATATTGCCTGCTGGATAGCAGACACTGATGATTAAATTTAAGTGTGTATTGTCCACATAAAGCAAACAACATGCCTTTTTTTTTTTTTCTGCCTTTCTGTGAACATTCATCACTGGTGCTGAAGATGGAACTTGCGGGCTTGCTAATTATTGTGTTTTTAACTGATAATATACTGTAAATTTTGCATAATACAACTCTGACCTTATAGACAATGGTAGACATGACAGCAGACCCATAATTATAGTATGCTGAAGAAATGCTTGTTATTATCTACTATTTTTAGGACCGGTGTGCAGAGCCTCTTAATTTACATAAGCTTTAGACATTCACACATTTTCTGTCTTTGCTTATGGATGATAGATTTTGTTCAAATGAAAATGAAGACGATGTGTTAGGTGAGAGGTTAGCCAACTGGGAACTTGATTACTGTGAACAACAAAAGCATCAGTGGAAACTGAAAAAGGAGTTATTTATTTGAGAAAGAATTGTTTAACCCAAGATTCACAACACGAAAACTGCAGCATTCAAATGAGTCTTGATAACTTGTGATTTGAGAACTGGTTAAATGATAATGTGAGGAGAAAAGAAGACAGGGAAAAAAACCTATAATCTGTTTATCACAAGGAAGGTGAATATTGCAGTGTGTTCTTATAAGGGATGAATGTTTTGTGCTTGTTTAGGTTTCCCTGTTGAGTGCTGAGGATACAAAACAAGTTTCCAGGAGCTACTATGGATCACTGGTCCGCCTGCACCAGCTGCTTACCAATCCACTTCTCTTGGCTCTTTTGAAGACAACAGCTCTCAATGGCTCGTGAGATGCCTTGGTTTGGGGATGTCAAGGTGTGGAGCAGATGCTCTGCACCCCCAGGGTGACACTGCCATACCCCAGTGGAGGTCCCTGTGTCATGTGGGTGAAAACTGCCCACCCCTCCTGGGGGTCTCAGCCTCTCCCTCTGCCCCCCTTGGCCAGCCCAGTGTGACTGGCTGATTTGCCTTGCCAGCAGCATGGATGCTGCCCAGCTGGCCACCAGCCGTGCCACCAGCCACCGGCCATGCTACGTGCACCAGCACTGTGCTGGCAGCTCTACCAGTGCCACAGGCATGCTGTGTGGTACTCAGGCTACTGAGAAAGCTAGAGGAGATGCCAGGGCAATGAATCCTGCTTTGGCTCTGCAAGGAGCCCTTTGTGATGTCAGAGAATTTACCCTATCATCTCCCCCACTGAACTTTGCTGGCCACAGCCTGCCTATTCCCAGGTCAGAGCAACATTAAAGACCCTTCTTTCTGATCAGGGCTGTGCCTGACTCTCACCAAACCGGGCAGACAATTGAAGTAGCATAGAAGAGCTGACAGTGGTGCTTGCTGAGTTCTCTGGCTGAGCAGAGTACTTTAGTTTGTGTGGTTTTGGTCCAGCAACACTGCCGACCCACTGGTGCAGAGATGGTGCACTGCTCAGCTTCTTTCTGCTTTCTGTTCCCTGCATCAAAAAGCAGAGAAAGCAAATAGATACACGGCTGAGACAGACAGATAAAATGCTCGTTTGTGCTCATTACACTGGGGGATATTTTGAGATCAGATCATCATTCTGAAAATATGACCCTTTGTAATCTGCCAAACAAGGTCAGGGATGCCTGTGCTTCTCTGCCTCTTGTGCAAGTTCAACTTGCCTGGAAGTACCTTCCACCACTATGACTGAGTTTTCCAAGTTGAAGGAAAAAAGATAATTTGTTAATCAGGGCTTGACCTCTTGTTTTTCTGCTTTGTTTGCCCAATTTGTTCTCTCTTGCCTTATACTGATGTTCTCAGTTGTGCTTCAGATTTCCTGTGTGAGAAAAGTTGCCTCATATAGTACTGCCATGTAATACGCACACTTAATCTCAATCTATTTACTTTCCTGTTTCACCTTATTTAGGTGGACAGAATTGCAGCCCTGAGGTCTGCAGTGCTGGCAGGAAACTGCAGTCAGTCAGATCTTCATAGGCACTGGGCATTTTTAAGATGTAGCTGGTTGAAGGCACCGGGCCCACTTACTCACAGAGGGTTTTACCTCTCAGTTGATGTATATGCATGAGGCCTGTTGCAGTGGCACAGGTGCATCTGCAGAAGTTCTGCCCTGGGGATTTCCCAGTGTGCCAGCCGGCTCCATCCACTGCCAGTAGCTCTCTGTGGGGTCTCATGACTTCGGCAGAATAAGTAGGAGAATCCAGGGCTTGTCCTCAGATTGCATTTGTCCCTCCAGCAACCATGGTCCTTTGGGACCTGCACTGCCTGCAGGCAGAACAATTCCTTTCCAATAGCCCAAATCGATTATCTTATGGTTTTTTCTTTTTTTGACCGCAAAAGAAATGTGTAAGCATGTGTAAACTTTGTCTAATACTAAGAAAGTGGCCCAAATGTGTTAGGATTTTGTTTGATGGGTTTTGCTCAGGAAGAAAGGTGAGCTGTGAGCTGCTAGGACAGTGTTGAGCATCTGATGAGGTACATGAGCTAAGTTGCCAGACTGGAGCGCAAACATGGGGCTCAGGTACAGAAGTGTGTACAAAATAGCTTCATCTCCAGCCTCCTGTTAAGCAGACCTTTTGTAGCAGCACAGAGGGGTTAGTAACAGGGTGGGAAAGATGACAATATGTTTGATACAAACTTTAATTGCTAAAGGCCTTTCCCAAAGGCCGATAATGGCAAAAGGTGTAAATGGAGGAAGGCTGTAGCTGTGCCTTGCTCACAGATGGGCTGCTGAGGAAACTGTGAATGGCCAAATGATAACAGACTATTCAGTCATTCCAACATCAGCTCATTAGCAGTCTGTCAGATATTTTAATTTGTGTACTTGTGGGCTTAGCAGATATTACAGGATTGCCTCAGCTCCCAGGCATCCCTATAACTCAGAAGAAAATAGTAAATGAATAAACCTGGCAATCTAAATGGATATTTTTGCGCTCTTGGCTTTTGGGGGTCACTGTGAGGTCCAGCCAGGGCTGCTGCATGTCCTGTGAAGCCCCAGTCTGTCAGGGGAAAAGCAGGGATGTCTGGGGTGCTGCTGCTGTTACCCTCTGCTCTGCTTTCTTGGGGTGCTGTGAAGGGGAGACTGTGCCAGCTCACAGGTCTCTGAGCATCAAAAAGTCAGCTGTCCAGCTGTAATAAATTAGCTAAGCAGAGGGTCTGAGGTACTGGTGGACAGTTTGGGTTTCTTTCAAATAATTCAGTAATTTTTTAGACAGCTCTTTCACTAAAAGAGATAACCAACCATATA
This sequence comes from Corapipo altera, assembly GCF_003945725.1. Lineage (NCBI taxonomy): Eukaryota > Metazoa > Chordata > Aves > Passeriformes > Pipridae > Corapipo > Corapipo altera. Next base: position 4,083,148 of record NW_020884905.1, read on the forward strand.
TGATGGAATTTTTTTACCTCCTAAATTTCTCACAAAAAATTTACCAGACCCTCATCAGTCATAGTGTTGCAACTACTAGTAGCTAACTTTCAGTTGAGAGAACCTGTTCTAGGTGTTCCTGGTTAATTGACTTTTGTAAATGTAATCCCTCCAAACTCCAGCTTTCCAAATTTCTTCTGCCTCAGGTGACCACCCTTTACTGAGGAGAGCATGCTGGTCTGAGGTTGAAGCATGCTTCCCAGCAGGCTACCATGGCTGTACATCTCCACAGCCCAGCCTGCCTTTGCCAGGGCAAGGAGCTGAGGTGCGAGTTAGGGGCACAGTCAGCAGTGGCTGTACCTTATGTGTGTGAGGTGGGCCATGTGCCTCCGCCAGGGGATTTATGGATGCTGCCATGTCAGCATTGTGTGGACACACACTCAGCAGGAAGAGACAGGCATTAAATGTCTGGAGGATCTTTTAATTATGCTTCATTTTGTAATATTATTGCTGAAGCTGTTGAGAATTAAGTCATACTTGCATAATAAGAATGAGTATGATGTGGTAATGTAGTCAAGTGCCAAAATGTAGTGTCCTCGTGGGGGAGAAGGAGTTACTGACAGAGCCTTTCAATCAGACAGATCACCCCATGCAGCCCGGCTGGCCTCTCAGGTGCCTTCAACCTCAATGTTAGCAGGAAAATGCCTTTATTCCTTTAGCTTAGGTATGTCAGGGATGGCTATGAACTAAGAGCTGCTGAAAATGCTGGGATTTGTCTGTCAGGCCACAATTTGGTGATGGTATTTCTTTTAATCCAATTCAGTTTTATATATTGGCATGAAGCATTATAATTGATTGCATTAAATTACTTTGGAATCTCTCAGCTGCTTGATTCAGAAATGATATCAACTGCTGGCATTAAAAATGTTACAAGCACATAGCCGAATCCTGATTCATTCCTAATGAGATTTCGAAGTTCACACTATAAAATGTTCTGTCAATTAAGTCAGAAATTCATAGCGACATATTTACTTCAGTTAACAGTGTGTCCTTTCAGTGCAGGCACCTCAGCTGTTACAATGGTGTTTTCTAGTTTCACAGCCTCATCAAAGCCCATTCAAATATTCTCATTGTAATCCATGTTTGTCTGTAATATGCACAGTTTTTGAGTGCAAAGAAGAGCTCTGTGGAATATATTTGGTGAGAAGGAAGCAGCCTTATATAGTTCCAATACAAAATGCTATGGTTCTGAAGCAACCTGTAGCTGGAATAAAACCAGGCAGGAAAAATCTAGTTTACCAGTGGCAGGTTTTCTTGATACAGGTTTATGCTTCCCGACGAGACTGACTCCCAGAATAACAGCATTGTGGAGCATCACTGTGTTCCCTATCTCAGAGGGTCTCCCTGGGAGACTGGTTGTGCCTGTCACCAATTAATGGAGATGGACATGCAGACGAAGCAAAACAGTGCTTTTCTTCTCAGGATAGCACAAGTGAGGAAAGCGCAAAACTGGTGGCAGTTCCTGCATTGGCGATAATACAGAAAGCAGCTCTCAGTTTGCTTCAGAGAGCAGTGTCGTGTTCTGCTTGAATCCAGTAAGTTCCAGTTCCTTAATGTCTTTAGGAATCAATAAACTAGTAGTTTCTGAGGTGACTTGGTCTTTTTAAACGTGAATCCCTTTTTGTCTCTCCTTTCAGGTGTCTGAGGCTCTGACATCTGCTCTGTGGGAGGAGACAGCTCCGATCCGACTTCCCTTCTCTCCAAGCCCGCCAGCAAAGGGATCTGCGAGAGGGTGTTTTACAATTTCTGAAGAAGTAATGAAGTCAGGTCACCGAGTGGGGGCTTAAAGGTAACTGTGGGCATATCTGTCTCTCACGAGCAGGGGTTGCAGGACTGCAGGCTTGGAAATGAAAGGCAGGCAGTGCCTCCTTTGGAGGCACTTATGCACTCCAGCACCTGGCCCCAATACACAGATAAACATGTTATGTTGAGGGGTAAAAGCCACAAACTTGGTGGTGATTCCCAGAGAGTTTCAAAACCTGCAGCTGCCCCCTGTGCATCTGCCACGTTTCTTTTCTAAGTGTCCCTGGGGCTTGGAGTTCTGCGATTTCAGGAGCCATCCTCCCGTGCCAGCGCTGTGCCTCCAGCAGGCACGGCCTGCACGCGCAGGGGAGGTGCTTCCACATGGACATTGCAATGACGGGAACATTATGTAATAGTAACACACAAATGCATTCCCCAGCCTTGCCTGAGACTTATTCCCAAGCGCAGCTGTGCCCACAGCTTCTTCAGGATCAAGATCAGAGGCTAAAGAAAGACGACATGTACCAGGTGTGGTTTTTCTTCTTTCTTTGCAAGTTCTGACTGTGAACATTGAACCAGTTTTAGAACAACTTAGTTTGTTGGGAAATGTCATGTTTTGAGCTTTGTGAAAGCATAACTAATTGGCAGAGAAGTCATAATGTTAAAGCCCAGGAAACTGCAGTGAACCTGCGTGAAACAGCTGCTTGGTCCAGCAGTTGGGTGTTGTTTATTTCTTGGTTTATTTTGGGAAAATGGAGGATCTTGTGCTGCACTATATAGGAACCTGCACCACCTTCTAGGAATCTGCTAGTGTTAATGGTAGAGCTGATTGCCTCTGAAAGATTTTAATCTGCTCAGACTATTCCAGGCTGTGCTGTTCACCTAGGATCCTGTATTCAGTTTAAAAGTTTTTTGGCGTGTAAAATACCAGGCTCCTGGATCAGATGACTTGTCAGGCCCTTGCTGTTTTTGGTCAACCAACATTTCTTAGTTAGTTTCATGTGCTAGCCAGATTTCACCTCAACTGCCCCCCAGCCACCTGTGCTGACAGCAGGGCTTCCCAGGAGCAGCAGCTCCTTGCTGCCGACATCAGGCAGCGTTTGGGCATGGGAGCACTGCCCTTACAGCAGGTGGTTACAAATGTCACTTGTAGGGCTTCCTTTCATGTACTGTGAGTCTTTCCAGGCAGCTATGGTAGAACCTTCCTTCTCATTCCTGTGTGTGTAGTACATTACCAAACCATATTACAGCCCTTGCAACACTCGTGTTGTCACAGCACATTGTGGCACTCGGGATAAAAATGCCCTTTTATTTTCACTAAAGCACTGCAAGCAGCACTGACAGCAAAACAGCAATACATACTGTATATGCATGGATAATAAATATTCCTGGCTTGAAATTCCTTTGCACATTGGGCATGGATTGTGTTTTGCCACATCACACGATACAATGACAACAAAGAAGTTCCTTCCCCTTAGCATAAAGTAAACAACAAACAAGCAAAGCTAGTTTGGCTGTCACTGCAATGATGAGCAGCTCCATCCAGGAACACCAAGACTCAGTATTGCTTTCATTTCACAGAGGTAATGGCAAAGCCACTTCTATCCTAGCTATCAAAAGCTTATAAAGAGACTGTTTCATCTGAAGTTTTGTGTAGGCACATTGTACAAATATTTCACCAGAATACATCAGAACCATGCCACTACTGCTTTCTTCACTGCTGCACAGGAACTTCCAATGTAGCCACAAGTTTCTGTCAAAAGGGTTTTCATCCTGCATTTCCTTCTATGGGATTGGGGTTTTTTTTATTATTCTAATATTGCCTTTCTTCTACCCACTCCCCACTGCAACTGAAGGGCAAAGCTAAGTCTAACAAGAGCTAAATAACACACAAATACATATAGGTAACGTTACAGCTTTGAAGTCTAATCCAGGAAGAATGAAGGCTCCTACAAGTTTGATGCTCTACTGGAGGTTATCTGGAGTTGACAAGTTACAAATACACAAAACGATGTCTTTTAATGAGCAGCATCATTTTAGAAACTGCCGACATATTTGCCCAATAGCAAGTGACAGAGAAGTTGCAAGATTCCCCCACCTCTTCAGCTGTAAGTGAAGCTGGATGCTTGACCCTTTGTTATCAGTAGTTTGCAGATGCTTGAGGCACTTCACTACACAGGAGGCCCCAAGGAGATGGATGACTGAATTTTAGGTGGATGGTTCAGACGACATCCCTTCTCACCTATGTCAGGTTTTCCATGGCAGGACCTTTTCCATGTGCCATGAGTATGCCCACAATCTGCACTACTGAGGGAGCTGGTGGGTCCAGGGCCTTGGTGGCCCCAGTGTGCTCCAAGTGCTCCTCCTGTGAGCCTCTCCACTCTGGCACTCTGCCCCTCTGTGCTACAGCCACCACGTGGCTCCTGGCACCGAGGGGTTGATAGGTCATCTCCACTGGAGTGGGTGCTTGGGCAGACCAGGGCCTTATTCTGCATTTTTTGTGAAAGGGCATTGGATGAAAACCATTTCACAGCACTAGCAGCAGGACTTGGGACAGGGTGGGCTACTGCTAGGGAAAAAGCTCTCAGCCAAAACCTGGAAACAAAATCCAATACAATTCTAAAAGGGACCAAAGCCAAAAGCTGATGTTTGATATAAGATGATCCAGACAGCTGAGTGAATCTGCTTCTAATATAACGAGAAGATGGAGTCTACTTTCATGGAGATAAAAAAAAAAAAATGAGAGCAAAAATCGGTTCAGGTTGGTAGAGGACAAAGTGGAGTTGGAACTGCTGTGGGATGCAGGAAGGCCAGAGGCTTTGTCAGGCTGCAGGACAGTGGGAGAAAAGGGGAAAAATGTCTGTGCTGTCTGAGAGACACCGGAAGAGGTCTACTGCTGTAACTGGTTTTTTTCATGTAGTTTTTGTCTCCTCTGAGACAAGACACCAAACTTTTACTGACTTTGACTGACTTTCTTCAAGACTCACTTCTCTTCAGTTTCTCCAGACTGAGTCTCTGGGGGTGATGCTCTTGAACTGATCAACCCTCCTGCAAGGGGTTAAGGATGTGCACATGCCATCTTGAGAGGAGGAATGCATATGCTTTAGGAAAGGACTTTATGGCAAGGTGAGGAAACCTCAACAGGTTCCCAGTGGTCCTGTTGCCCTGCTTTTCCTCCACATACCAGTTGGTAGCTGTCCTTGCGTGGCTGGGTGCCCCACTGTGGACAGGAGCTAGGGATGGCTCCCTGTGGCACTGTGTGGGGAGCAGCCTATGGACCCACGTGCTGTTTTCCTGAGCCAGCTTCATACTCTGTATGAAGCACAAAACATCTGAGACACAGGAGTGTCATTTTTTATTGCATAAGCAAGGCAGTCAGGGAAGCAATGCAGTTGCAAAGGGGGTGTGCGTGCAGGAATGTCTGACTGTGCTGTGGGGAGTGGAGGGGAAAGGGGAGCGCTGCTCCCAGGGCTCCTCGCGCGACCTGGCAGAGCCCCATCTCAATTATTTCCAGGCATCGTCATGCTCCCTTCGCAGCCCATGGAGCCATCAGGCAGGCTGCCAACAGAGGCAGCATTTTGGCAGGTTTTTAAACGCTGACTGAGTGAGTGTGTGGCAGGCCATTTGTACCATATGGCACCCAAGAGCTAATCTGGGAGAGGGTGCTGGGCAGTAATGGGGGCCAAAGCTGAAATGCCATTTAGAAGTGAAACATCAGCCCAAGTGGCACAAGGCCATAAAGTCAAACAATGATAGAGGGAAAGGGAGATGGAGAGCGGAGGATGGCTGTGCTCCTGAAACCAGCCAAATTTCATTACGTCCCACTGTCTATATTCGCTGAGTGCTTAGAAGCACTGTTATGTTGAGTATAAACATATTTTATAAATATTGAAGTAGATATTTCAGTATATCCAATGTATTTTATATGCATGTGTTGCTCTACTCTGGGAAGCCTGATGAAGAAGCAGAGCTGTGTGGAAAAAGACATTTCTGGGTCTGCCCTGGAATGGGGAGCTGGTGGTGACGGCTGCTGTTGCCCTGATCTGTACATAGAGGAAGCTATTGATCTCAAAGTGGACCATCAACTGGCAGGATGGGAACCCTGAGCTTCAGCTGGTATTGACTATTTTGGCCCTGGGAAGTCAAGTAGAACTGCTCTATGGTCATCTTGCCTTTGAAAGGATGTTTTATCCCCCAAAGCTCAATCATGAGTGTTTTCATTTACAGTCTTGTTATATTAAACAAATGACACTGTGTAATCGTTTGCTCTCTGCTCTCGGGCTCTAATGGATAGCACTTGTCACAGTTATTGATTTTTCTTCTCTTACAGAAATCTAGTACTTCAGGAATATTGAGTCATGCTATTATCCAGACAGGTGTCAGCCCTCTGAGTGACAGACAACAGGCTGTTGTCACCGTAAGCAGTTGATAGGTGGCAAAAACAAGTAGCAAGAATGTCACTTATCCACTAAAATACTATAAATAAAATATAGACTTGGTAGTTCTTTCATGCCTAAGCTTATAAAGAAGATAGGATTTACCATGCTAGAATAGACTGATTTCTTGTGTTCTCCACTTACTCTGGTGACTGTGACCAGATGCCCTGGTAAACGGTTCCAGTGAGCTGATCCCCACTGGGAGTGGGTTATTCCCAGGTTTATGGTTTTCAGCTGAGCACAGTGGGAATGTTTGTACTGACTTGGGTGTGGGTGATGTCAGAAACTCAGGGACACTTCTCAGTACTTCTTTCTTTCTTGGGATGTTGCTGCATTTTTGCATTTTTCACTGCTGTGTTGCATGACTGTCTTGGATGAAGCTGTCCAAAGTGACAAATGGTTGCAGCAACTTTAAACTTCCCCAAGGTACGTGTAATGAAATTTTTTTTCTTCAAATGGGCATTATCTTGTTCTTGCTCTCACCAAATTTCATTTGTGTTTTGGGTTGTTTTTTTAACATACTGGGGAAGGGGGTAGTTCTGCTGATCTGCCATGTGCCACATCTGGGTGTACAAACCAGAGCTGCCTCCTCCCAGCCTGGTGGTGCATGGAGCCATGGGGCTGGACTAGGAAGACACAGCCTTGCCCTGTCCCAGGCAGTTTTCAATGAAACTGAGCAGAGGCTTGATCTGGGTGTAGAAGGATGGTTGGGCTTCTTGTCTTAGTGAAGGGAAGAGAGTAAAGCTTAGAGGTAAGTTGTGGACTGGTGATCTAAAATTAAAATACATAGAAATGGATGCCCAAAAGCCAACATATAGTGTGTGCTTCTGCTTAGCTGTGTGTTTCTATTTTTTACAGAAAAATTTGATGTGAACTTAAAAACAGAGAGCACCCCAAAATATTTTCCTGGATAGAGAGAGAAGAGCTCCAGCATGGTGGCCCTTGTTTGTACGCTTTCAGGCTGCCAAGTGATGGGTTGTGTAGAACATGGCTGTGTGTTCGCAGAATTGCCTGTTTGGTGTCTTGGGGACAGAAGTGACAGTGTGCTTCTCCCCAGTGCCACTGTGCATTGCTGCCAGGGCTGTGTGCTCACACATAGAGCCCTGGAGGCCATCTCATCTCCACCACAGCTCACTTAGCTTAATGGCTTCCTACAACATCTCCCAGTTCAAAAGAAACTAAACCAGCAATGCTTATTTTACTTGGAGAAGCTGGTTAGTATGCACATCATTTCTGCATCTACACAGCACTTGAATAGCCTGGCTTTTTCTTATTACACCAGTGAATAGCAGGCTTACACAAGTAAGGGAAATCAGCTTCTACATCAGGAGGAAGAGAAATCTGTAGTTGTTGGGGAAAACCTTTCGGGTATTTAGAGCTGTTAAGTTATCTGAAGACGCTGTTGGTTATAATACCACATTTGTCCATGACTTACTGTTTAACAGTGTGGTGTGTTGGTGCCAGTGATCCCACACGTTGCTGTCAATGCAGGTGGTGGTGGAGAAGGCTGTGTGTGTTTAAAAAGGACTTGGGAGCAGCTTAACAGCAACATGAAAAATACCTGTGAGTGTGTCTTTCCCATTCCAGTTCCCTGACCTATAAAGCAACCTTTTCCCTCCAGCTCTGGGCTCTGCACCTTTCCAGCCATCAACCCTTCATAGGTCCCATCTGATTTTTATACTTCAAAATACTTTTTCTGATGTTTCCTCCCCTATCTCTCCCTCTGCTCCTGTCTTCTCAGTGCATCTGGCTTTTTCCTTAGGCTTGAGTAATGTCTAAGCCTAGTGGGTGATTTTGCTTCTTGTGAGATCCAGCTCTGAGCTTTGCCAACACTCCCTGCATATGGGAGTTTTTGCAAGCTCTTTCAGATGTCTGAGTTGTCAGTTTACCTTCTTCCTTGCTGGATGACTGTCAAAAGAAGCAGCTGGTTTGTCTGAGGTATCTGCTGTTGTAAACTATGCTGCTAATTGTTCATCCTTTACATATTTGTCTTTTCTTAATGCTTCCTCTGTTGTCTCACGAGGTAGATTTCCCAAATAGCAAAGAAGCACCTTGGTCATTTTTTCTCTTGACTAAATCCTTTACTCTTTTTCACTTCTCTTTAGCAGTTCCAGAAATAATATATTCTAGAGGAAAAGTAGCTGTATCGCTATATTTCAATCAGGCCTCCTTTGCATCCTTGTATGCAGTTCTTGCTGGTGTGATGTTCTGTTGTCACTGCATTCGGTACATTGGCTAACCACTCTTTCAGTTTGCCTTCTTTTGTTTCCCCTTCATTCCTGCATCTTTCCCTCTGCTACTGGGAAGGGTCCTTCACTGCCCCGCCCCACTGGATGCAGGGGTCACAGGGATGCAGGACAGGGCAGGTCCCTGCAGCACCTGGCTGTGGGGTCTCGCAGCAATAACACATGCTGCTCAATGAAGCCAGTGCCAGATCCTGCTCTGCCTTTAAGTGCCTTCAATTCCTTCCTCTCAAGCTCTATCTTGATATGCTAAGGGACGCATTCCTTAGGAAAGCTTTCTCTACTGACGTGAAAGATAAAATACATTGACTGTCATTTGTTTAGCTACATATTGCCCAGAAAGTAGATTTCTGAACCCCCAAACCAATGTAAATACATGAAAAAACTATGAAAAAAAGACATGCTAGAGCTATTTTTGAGATTTAAATCGTAAAACTTTAATCAAATTAGTCAGTTCAAATCTAGATACATGAAAGCTCAGTGAAATAGCCTGTGTTTCCCCTTTAGAATATATTCTAATTTATGACTGCTTAAAGTAGAGGATACAATAGTTTGCATAAAAAAATGGAATGGGAGACTTTTTTGCAGTACCATGGAGCTGCAACAACATCTACTATGTACTCTAAAATGTTCATCTCTTTCAAATCCCCAAATTCCTTTTTTACAGAATGATAAGCTTGGGCTATGAACCGGGATTTATATAGTTGTTTCTGGAATTGGTTTTGAAAGCACATGACAATAAGAACTTGGTTAGAGGACTGCAGCTCCTTGTCCTGGAGGGAATGAAAACTCTCAGTTTTTGTAAAGGTGGCTCACCTGACAGTAAAGGCACTGCCTAGAATATTTTGCAGATTGGCGTTTCTGTTTGTTGATTCCATATTAAACAGAATAACCAAGTATGCTGAAAGTAAAGCCCTCATTTAATTAACCCTCTTGGTGTAGTACCATGTGATTAAATGTGACTGAGCTGCTCCTTGGGGCTTCTGCTACTGAAAATACTAACAATAATCATTTGTTTTCTTTTTATATTTAAACACATTATTGCATAGCTTGGTGCAGAGATAATTACCAATTTTATCTCCTGTGTTTTTCTAATGTTCATTAATAACAATAAAGGGTTGTAGGTTAAAAACTCATTTAATTGCCTTTATGTTAATGACATTATGAATAGCCTTAGCTACAAGATTTTAATTCTGTCCAGTATCCTGTTTCTCAGTAAAGCCCCAGGAGAGCTGCTCATTTTATCAGCATTACTGATTCAGAGTTTTTCCTTGCAGGTGGGTTTTTGTACATAATCAGAATTAATGCACAACACATTTTGCAAGGAACAGAGTAGAAGCTCTCTGAATAAGTAATTAACTAGAGTGCCCAAGGAAAAATGCCTGAGCAAATTTTTTAGCATATTCATAAAACATTAAGAACAGTCGCAAACACAGTGGAAACAATTTACTGATAATATGCTTTCATGCCATTTTCTAACTCTCTTCTTTTTTTCTCTCCTTCTCTTTCTCTTTTAATGAATGAAGTAAAAAAACTCAAAAATTCAGCTCTCATTATGGAGCACCTGCCCTTGGAACAGATTATATTTCAAGCTGCAGTGGACAAGGACTTACTGGAAGATAAATGGAAGTCAATACTAGACTTTTTCAAAGTAAACAATAAATAGACTTTTCTCTTCCATATACAAATAGCCTCTTCTCTCCACCACCTTCTTGGTGTTGAAAGACAGAAGGAAGGAAAGGTTATGTAAGTTACTTCTGTGTCTAATGATAATTAAAACTAATAGATCCCCAAGGATGCTGATGGAGTGCAATGTATTTGGAACATGCCAAAGTGAGTCCAGATATTTCCATTGTTTGTTTGAGTAAAGTATGTGGGTCTGGTCCTTACATGCAGGGTAGATTAAACAGTTCCTTGTCCGTAGCTCAGCCATAGGATCTGCCTGTTCCCACTCCCTGTCCTCTAGCTTAGCATAGGGATCTCAGCACTGGGTCTTCTCTGCTGGACCCTACACTGCAGTGATGGCTGTAGCCAAGTGGAAAATGTTGGGCTAGGCAGCTGGAGCAACTCCTGGCTGCCCTAGAGAGAATACAACATCTGGGCAGCTGTGGGCTCCTCTCTGTCCCCTTCCCATAGCCTTCCTCTGTAGTGCCAGGAAGGGCTCCCTGCCTTCGTGGTACCCGCCTGGCTTCAAACTCATCTGCTGCAGCCCCTTGTTTGGGAGCAGGCAGTGGTCCTGCTGCCCTGGCTTATGCGTCTCCAGGCTGAGGGCTCTGCACTGCACTGTGGAGGCATCCAAAATGGGAGGATGTGTAGCACCACCCATCTTAGCCTGAGTAGAAATGGGTGATACCATAGCTGGAGGAAATGGGTAGTCAGCATTGCAGTCTTTAATTATTGAATGTCTGGAGCATAGATGTAAGATGGTCTTAAATATCTTAATGTTAAAGAAAAATAAGTTTGAAAGGTGTTTGTATTTGTTTTCTAGCACTGGCTCTTGAGTTTTGCTCATGACCACACGGACTTGCTGTTCAATGGGACTGCCATCCTTAGGTAATCAAGTAGATCTGGGGGCCAGAACTGCTTCAGGAAAATGCTGAATTCTCCAATGCCCGTAGCATGATGCCAGAGTTGCAGTGGTGAGGCTGCCAGGGCTCTAGTCTGCACACAAAGAGGGAAGACCAGGGTTGTCAAAGAGCAGGTAGCAAAACGTCATAATGGGCAATGACTTCACCCTCTCTCTGGGGTGGCAGAACGGACATGGAGGGCTTTTACCTATGGAAGTTTTCACCTTTTTCACATTTTTTGTGGGGACTGCTGGATCAGCCCATGCTAATCTCCAAGCTGGTGGTTCCTGATGAGGAGCCAGTGGTGTGATGGGCTATTGAGGGCCGTCGCTTCAGTTCAGCGTGAAAGCAGTGAGCTGGAGCAAAGGTCCTGCTCTGCCAAGCCTGGCCTGTTTGCCATTGAAATCCCTGCTAGCAATTGTTCCTTTAATGATCTTTATGACAGGCAGAGAAAGCACCATTGTTTGCTTAGTTTGCTTTAAAAATAGTTTTCTAAATTTGCAAGCGACAGTTCAATGCATGTCTGAAACCCGGTGCCCCAGGGTGTATGGGAGCACCAGTAACTGCAAACATGGCACGGGCTTGTGGGGACATGGGAAATGGCAGCACAAGGGATGATAATGTGATTAAGTCGTGTACAACTCAATTAGTTTCCCTTTTCCTCCCATGGAAGGTGGCAGGCCCGGCTGGTTGCTTGGTGGTGGATGGAGACATCACATTCAAGGTCACATGGAGTGCACACTGGCACTGAAGCCACGTGGTTCCAGTTTGACCCTGGTCATGGGGGGCCACTCTGGCAGAGCTGGGAGCAGAGGACAAGCAGCCCCCCAGGTCTCCATCCTGCATTGAAAGGTAAGTCTTGGCAGGCAGCATCCTTCTACCAGGTGAGGACAGTGCTTAAAATGCTGGAATTTGCCTAGAGAATGTTTTTCACACCAGCATTTAACCCAGAAGGGAAACACTGGAGCTAAGTGGGGAGAATGCTTTGCCTGTGCTAATGCACAGATTGAGTGTGGATACCCAGTGCAGCTGAAGCCCCTGTACTCTCGTGTAAGACAGAAAGAAAGCTGAATCTCTTTTCTAGCATCAAAGACATCAGAACAGAGTGTTACACATTTAACTGAAACACCTGGCTGAAGTGGCAGGACCAGGAATTGAAACATCCATGATATCTCTCTGCCTGTGACTGGCACCATGTTTTCATGCAGAGGTTTGGAATGTGTAAGTGCCCAAATGCAGAAGGGAATAAGCACATATGCATCAACAGGGAAAGAGAAAAGTCATGGTGGGGGAAGGAGATCTCAGGGAACAGGAGAAGCTGTGGCCAAGTCCCCATGACCAAAATGGATTGTTTTCACCAGAAACATTTGGAAATGGGTATCTTCTTCACACAGTTAGGGAAAGACTAAACCTGACCTTCTTTTCTTAACTGCAGACTGGTTCTCCACTGAGCCTACCTCATCCTGTGCCCTGGGTGACTGTGCTTTGTGGTTTGGTAGGGTGACATTTCTGTGGTTATTTGGGAAGAAACATATGTTCTGTTACATGGTAGGAGATCCAGTAACCAAATGGCAACCTAATTTCTGTCTATGGGTGAGATAAAACTGGATTCTGGCAGTTCTGACATATGAAAGGAAAGCATTTAGGAAAGAAGGCATTTTGTACCTTTTTTTGTTTTTTAAGTAAAATTCTTTTCTGACCTAATACTTGAAGCCTAAAATCATTGTGTCAGAGCCCCTTCTTTCCCTGTTTTGATGGTAAAATATAACATGTCCTTCCACACTTCATTAATTTGTGTTTTGTGTGCATCTAGCTAACTATGCAACCCCTAGGCTTTTGACTGTATGTTACACCATTTACTATTATAACAATTTAGCCAACAGCAAAAAAATCCTTGAAATGAGACCAAGCTACTTCTGAATATCTGCATCAGATATCTGAGTCTTGGCGCTAGCTCTGTAAAAGGTGGGGATTTAAAAATAACAAAACAAAACCCATGAAAATTATCCAATCCATGAAAAATATGCAGCCTCAGCAACATGGAATCACAGCAGGTACACTCTATCGGTGCAGAAGTGATTGCAAGCCCTGTCTTGGGGTGGACTCTAACAAAAGGGTTAATGCCTGGGAGGCACCCACGCACAGTAGCCCCTCGCCAAGGTCAATGGGAGCCCTGCCTGCTGAGCTCATGCAGGATCAAGCTCTGTTTTTCCATGATGTTTAACACAATCGGGTAATGTGATGGTTTCTTTGCACTCTGTAGCTCTAAAAATATTGCTTTTCTGCAAATGACCTCGTCTATTTCATTATGAAACATAAAATCATGGAGAAATTACTTATGCAATCTTTTCTATTCTTTTTTTGAGGGGAACAGGAAGAGGAAGATAGGAAATTGTTTTTAAATAATGCTTTGTACTTAAAAGCTAATCTGATATTGTGAGTTTACCCTTTTCTAAAGCTAGGCATATTCTCTAACATTTTGCAGTGGTAAATATGTAGACATACCACTTATCCAGTAACAAGCAAGCATATTTGCAGTAGATCGGAAAAAATAAAAACAAACTAATGTATATTTTTCAACTTCCTGGTGCTTTAACCTTTCTTAAGAAAAGACTCTGGGGACATAATTGAAGGAAAGTGTTTTTCTTTAGCAGATAGATTGCTTTCCTCAGATAATATTTTAGTTATGCCAATAAAATGAAGGGTACCCAGAAAACCATGAAACTGCCAGCAGTTGTTAGTGTATGACTATTACCAAGGCAGAAATGAGGCCAGAGCAGTGATAAATGTGCACATCTCTCCCTCCATCAGCTGAGGAATGACCTGGATACACTTTACATCTGAGCACCAAGTGGGCCAACATTTTTCACAGCAGCACTTAATAGTGGACATTAACTTAGCCCTCTCCAAAAGGGCTGACCCCGAGGCTACCCTCTGTGGTTCTCCAAACTGTAATCACTTCTGCAGTCTGTAATTTTATCAAATCGCATGCACCTTTTCCAGCCACTTATTGGCCAATTAAGTCAAGTTCTCACTGAGGGGGTCCAGCTGGCTTCAAGTTATCTTAGATGAATTGATTGAAGACATTCTGCAATCTATGAACCCAGTTTAATGATCTAGGTGATAATACTTGTAATTCTTCTCAGTCAAGGGAATTTGCTGCAGCTGTTGTCTGCAAATCCGTGTTCTGATACAGTGAAGTACCAGAAGAGCGTTAATCCGCCCTCGGAGTTTATAGTGATGGCTGCATTGTGAAATGGGAAATTTAACATTCACACAGCATTGCCAAGCAGAGACAATTTTTTTGTTGATGTGTTTTTTGTTTTATTCTATTGTGAGTGTTAAAGAGGTTACATGGAAGAATACATTATTGATAATACTTAAAATTGGAGACTGTACAGCAGTATGAAACAGCCTACTAAAATGTTGCATAAAATGTTTGAGCTAGAAAATGAGGTTTGCCTCAGAGCATGAACATACCATTTTTAAAATTCGGAGGTGGAGCAGAGCTCCAGAAATAAAGCCACGGGGCCAGATGAGCTCCCTAAGACATTCCAACTATCTGGAGTCAGTTTTGCTATTCCAGAGTTATGCTGGTATAAATGAGACAATAATCTGTCTCTTTTTTTAAAACTGATAAATCTTTTATAGAAGACATAAATAAATACAGGGAACAGGTGCTACTTTCAGCCGTACCAGAATAAATCAGGAGTAGCCTCACGCTTACATGGTGTACACTGATAAAGAATCTGCCTCTGAGACTAGAGTCCTTCCCTTCCCCAGATTTAGAGCCCTTGAAGTGCTAATGAAGGAGTGCCATATTTTGACACAGGCCTGGAGTGTATCTCCAAGACCTGCAGTTGCCTGCATGAGGACCTATGAAAACAAAGAAATAATCATATTTGCTTGCTTTGGTGGCATGTGCCTCTTTTCTGAGCCCCAGGAATGCTAATTCCTTCCCTATGAAACAAATAATGTAACTAACACTAGGTAATATTTCTCATGTTGAAAATTGAAAATACTTAGTAATGAAATATCCTATAGTGTGTCTGTGAAGTTTCTGTTTGTGGAAGGGGATGGCAGGGGTTTGATTTCCCTGCAAAAGCAGCAGCTGCTATATTAATTTATTTTGTGCTGCAGACACCCATTCGCTTCTCAGTCACAGGGAGTTCCCTCCCGCGTGGCGTGATTGAGCTCAGCTCTGCCAATGCCTGCCTTGCTGAGAGGCTCTGCTGTGTTCGAAGAGATTTTTTTTTTTTTTTAACCTGTAGCATGATGGGAAAAATCACTTTTTTATGGATACTTTTTCAGAGAGTTATGCAAGTTTCTGCCCCGATCCAGCTCTCCCTGTGCTTGCATCTGCTGAACCTGCCATCAGAGATCATGGCCAGAGGGTTGTGCTGGGTGAGCAAAGCCCTTCTCCCCACGACAGCCTCAGCCTACCCTTGTGTGAGGCCAAAGCCTGAGTTCAATGGGGCTTCTAATTTTTTTTGTGGACTTGGATCAAGCTGTGTTGCCAAACCCAAGTCTGTTAGTCAACTCACTATATGTATTTCAAGCATAAGTCTTTGGGGATTTGAAAAGTGTTGTAAAAATGATACAAAATGAGGATCTTCTCTTCAGATAATTTGGGTGGATGAAGAAGTCACAGACTGAAGAAATGGAGCTGCTTTGCCTACGTGTGCTGCTGTTGCACCTGAGGAAAACTGTGCTACCTCTAGCCTCAGTTTTCCAGTGGCAAGGCAGGGATCATGGCGCGAACTTCTGCGGAGCTACGGGTGGCTGCAAGCTCAGGACATTTGGTGTCAACATCAGTGTAGGTAGGTTGGACTGAAACCCTGTGGATTCACAGGCTGTAGTTGAGTTCCTGGGACCCCTACCTCTGGGGAAGATGGATGCATGGCAAGGATCCCCAGGCAGCCCTTGCCCATGGCCCTCTCCTCCCAGAGATGCTGTGGCCACCAATCCAGAGTAGGGATGTCTCCGTGCCATGGTCTGTGCTGGCAGGGTACAACAAATAGCTTTCCAGGGGATTTGGGGGGAAGGGGCTCAGATATGTGCTTTGCCATTTATGAAATTAGTGAGCTGTAATTTCATACATGTGTACAGTAGGAAATGTCTTTGATGCTAACCATAGAGAATAACTCTGAAATTAACTGCACCAAGGGCATGCTCCTGCCTGACTGGGTTGATATGCACAGAGCTGTGCCTTGGTGTCGAGTTGGCCATGCTTCAGTGGACGCACATTGTGCTTGCCCTGCTGTTGATGTTCAGAAGGGAGAATGGGGCCAGGGATCTCTCCCCGTAGCAGGGCTTAGATTAAAGTGTATATGACTAAGGAAGCTTGGTATGGCCACAGAGAACATCTTGTTCCCTATATTTAGCCATAGGCAATGTCAAGTACTATATGTTATGTGAGTGCTTTTCTCCAGTCCTGTAGGCCTTATTTTAGAGGTTGACTATGTGAGTCAAAGGGCTTAGTTTTAAAATAACAGTCCTAAAAAAATACTTGATTTTTCATCTTTGCCACCCAGAGCAGCAATACCCAAATTAGAGGGCTGCCTTGTCTGAGACAGAAAGCAAGATCTCTGCTCTTGGAGTCCTGCAGCATCTCCTGCCAGGGCCAGGCACTGTTGTGGCAGCAGCCCTGGTGCAGTGTTATATTTTCACCACAGATGTACTAAAAGGAGGGGTTAATTAGCATGGCTGCCTTTGAGCCTCTGCTTGAGACGGAAGAGAGAGTTTATTCAGTAACACTAGCCAGCTTCCAAACACTTTATGGATTTTGGCAAGAGGTATCACAGTCATAACATTTGAATATTAGCACTTTATAGCTCTGCCACACTAACAACTGCTAATTAGGCAGCTTGGACATTGCTGAGCACTGCCTTGAACCTTGTGTAATAATTTACACCTATGCACAGCCACAGCTCTAGTATAGGAACATTTTACACCCAGTTCACATGTACGGAGATGATTACCAGTGACAAAGCCAGGAGAAAGCCTGATATTAGATTCCTCTTGCGTTCCCCCTTCTCCTTTTCAGGACTTAATTTTCCTTTCCTGGAACACCCGGAGGTAGAGTGTGGGAAAATCCTGAGCTGCCGACTCATCCACCACAGCATCTTTGGACAACTTGCTGTGATAAGTCACAGAATGGAATATATTTCAGCAGAGCACAACCACTTTTAACTGGCCCAGGGAAGTCATCCTCCAAATAACCTCCCATAACTTTATCAAGATCTAGAGATGTGTTTTCTTCCCATGGCAATAGATCAGTATTTCTGTTGGTCAAGCAAAACAAAGTTAAAATGTTTGATATTTTATACTCGAGTGTTATTTTCTCCAGTTTTCATTGTGCTCTGCCTTTTGTGTACATGGGCTTAGGAAACCCCTGTCCATGATTTGGAGTGTTAAATTCTGTCGCCTCCCTCCTCCTTGCCCCATTCCTTTTATTAATACTAGGGTGATGATGTTGTCTGCTCCTCATACAGCTATCTGCAATTAACATACCAGCACTCTGATACTCTTCTGCAGCTGTGTTGTTTGAGGTGTGATAAATAAGTGGTGAGTGTGGGTCTCCTGTCCCAGAGGTGACTTGAGTCCCTGTTGCTTGCTGAGGCTGCTGTCCCTGCTGGTGTTAGCCATCAGCTGTGCCACACATCGAGAAACCTCTTCCTGATGTAAGTACTCTTGGCATCGCATTTCTAATGAGCATCATGTTTGTAGTGTCCCCACTATAGACCTTCTCCTGCTGAGGCAAGCTGATGTCTCATGGAAGAGCTCCTCCTCATTTACTCTTCTTCCCTGGCTCATAGGTAAATGCTGGGTTTTCTGAGCCTCCTTGCTCAGCTCCATACCAGGCTTGTTTCTGAGCTGGTGGGAGCCATTTCCTGGGCTGGGTTACTAGGAGCAGAAGTAATTTCCCTTGATCCTTGGGGAATGGGAGTACCCTGGAGAACTGGACAGTGGCTGCTCCCTGGTTTGCAGGGCAAAGGAAGTGGATTCACCAGAATTAAACATGTATATCTTCTTTTTAAATAATACCATTTTTTTAATTTCTTTTAAAATAAAGCAGCTGCGGCATTATATAAACAGATAAAAAATAAGGGTCAGTCTGATGGGTATTTCTCTGGGAAAAGTCCAAGATGCTTATCTCATTATTTTTTGGACTACTTTAAAATCAAAAATATGTCTTTCCCTTATGATAAACTGTCCTTGCTGCTGGTGGGAATAGACCTGGATTACATTTGTAATGATAGGTAGGAGAGTGTGAGTTTGTTTGTTTCTTTTTTTTGCTATTTCCTAATTATTTTTATATTACTAATTACTAAGATCCTGAGCCCTGGGTGCTTAATTCAATGTGTCTACAAATGGCCACAGAACAAAGCAGGACTGAATTTCTGGAGGGTTTAGACTTAGGTGCATAGCATGGCTTGGGAATTTGGGCTTTTTCTGACAGTCTGTGTTAAGTGTTGAAGCTCTTTAATATAAAAAACGTTAGCAATGAAAGCTTGCAATCAAATAAACAACAACAGGGCAAAACTGTATTTCACCCTCTGTAATTTGATCTGTAAGAAATGTAAATCACTCATCCAGAAGAGAGAGATTTTCAATTAGTCCTCTTTTCTTAAACATGCAAATCCCCCAGCCATGTTTAGCAGCACAGTTTTGCCCTAACTCTGCAGAGAATTCCCAAGCAACCTTTAATAGACGGCCATGCCTTCAGGCTTGTCCACTTATGTTTTTTCTCCTGCCTGGGCACAAGATAGATTATGCATATTATTATTCATAAGTGCCACCTATTGAAAGCATAACCACAGGCACGTTTGCAATGGGCTTGCCCCAGCTGTCCCCACTCATGTGAAACATTCCTGCTCTCAAATGGACCCCTCTAAACCTTCCCCTCAAAATCGGTGCTATTTTATTGCCAGACATCCTGGCATGGAGAAGGACTTGCAAAATGACCCATGGACTTTAAAGGCGGCTAAAATTGAGGGAACTATTCCTCATTTTCCTCCTGCAGAGGTTCTTCCAGCTGATGCTTTTGTTGCCTCTCCCTGACCCCTGAGGCTAGTGCTGCCTTGTAGGGCACTGGGGAGAAGACTCTAGCCCAAGGTGCCAGGAATCATGGAAGGCAGTGATATGATATAAAATATGTGTTCCTCATTAAATAATGGAATTTTTGTGACTGATACAAGAAACAATAAATAGTTAGTACAGAAGAACTGAGAAGTAAATAGGTGGGAGTCTCATGGACTGGATGTTATTTGATCATTCTTAGATAAAGGGTAAATATAACTGCTTTTCTGTTCACAGAATGCAGTTTTAGAATAAATATATATTTTTTTATTCTGCTGTTGCATATTACACCATTTTCCAGAGAATTTGAGTGTATTGATATAAAGAACAGGTTTTTCTCTTCCTCAGACATGCTAGATACAAGTAATTTTCAGTTTACCATAAAAATTATTTTCAAAAAATGTATAATTATTAATAAGGAATATCATTTAAATAAATGTTTTGAATGCTAGTGGCTAGAATTAAGCATAGCCCTATGTTTCTACAAAAGGTCAATTGTGATTCTAATTACTCTTATGTAAACTAGATAATGCTTGAACTGCAGTTATAATTAATATATATGCCTTATTGCCAACTTATTGCATTTTTGATCATTAGAATCTGGACAGTGTTATTATGTCTGGACAGTCTGAACAAACATGTAAATGGATGTGAAACTCTTTGGGCTAATTTTCTGTTACACCAGTTTTATGATGACATAACAGCATTAGCTCAAACTGCTCTGCATGGGGATAAATCTGTGGCATGAGAGTGGGGCAGTAGAATTGGGTGTTCAGTGATGGGAAGGACTGTGCCAGTAGAGCAGGATGGACGGCAAAGAGATGTAACGGGGCTAGAAATACAGTTGCAATGTCTTCCTTCCTTGGAAAAGTCTTGCTGATCTTCAGGGGGAACACAGCAGTCAGGAAATGTCTTCTAGGTGTTTTTCTTCTCTCTCCATGGAAAGGCATGGTGGGAAGTGCTTTTCCTGGCTGTGGATGGAGCTGAGCTGTGTGACAAGAGGTACAGCTGCTTCTTTATTCTGCAGAGGGCTCTAATTTTTGGCTTCCAGAGAGCAGTGAAGCCATTACGTGAGCATCATTACGTGTGCCCAAGCACAGCTCCACTGCACAGTGACAGTGGGCAGGACACTAGGCAGGAGCCCCACTGCTCGACTGCCCCTGTCTTCCCGCACTGCCCTGGAACCCATGGGCACAGTTACAGCTGCAGCCCAGTCCAAGTCTGCCCAGGGCATTTCTGTTCTTGGGTACCAACTAAAGAGTAGAGGCAGAATAAAAACTTTGTACCCTGACACACTTTTTCAGCATCCTTTCCCTTTCTTTTCCCTGTGGAGGATGCAGGATGCTGATCTCTGTCTCTGAGTAGGTCCTGAGCTGGGCTCTCTGTTGGCCTGTCCCTGTCCCACCCCCAGCACTGATTGGGATCCAGCCAGCGACTGGCAGACGCTGGCTATGATGGGCATGGGACTTGGACAAGGGATCCTCACACCACCCTGGAGATCAGGTACCTGCTGAAAAACCTACTGAAGGGTATTAAAGCCTGACACAGGTGTGTTTCCCCCCCATGCTGGGGGTGGCACTGGATGGAAAGGTTACCCTAGGGTGGAAGCAATGACAACTGAAGTACCCCTAAACTGGGAGAAGCCAGGGCCATGGAGGCAGTCTGGGCTCAGGCTGAGGGTTGGATATTGCATGCAGGTTTTCAGCATGCTCAATGGGGAATTTTTAAAATGGATGCAATTAAAGGTAAAATGTAAGGAGATGGTGCCAAAGATGCACATTTAACCTCCAGATAGCTGGTCTCTCTGTTGGAGGAGGCTTTGCCCATACTCCTAGCTGCCACTAAAGCTTGTGCAAAGTACGAGCATACCAGTTCCCACACAGACGTGGGACAATCCAGCATGTGCACAGGGCATCTGCACTGCTGGCCTTGGCAGAGGTGGGAAGGAAAGCTCAATACCTCCACTTGCAGCTGTGTGTTTGTGTAGTGGAGGTAAGCACAGGAAAAACAAATGTCTCAATTTCAAATACACTTGATGTGCCCCTCTCTCACCCCTGGGCTAGGGTTGCTTTGCCCTCCCTCTGCTCAGCTGAGCAGTGAAGGGACAATGGTGCTGCTCTGGGCTGGGGGGCTCCTGAGGGCCCAAGGAGACACTTTCTTCATGGGAGAAAGTGAGTGTTATGACTCCTTCTCTCACACTTTCTACCAGAGATGGGTTAAAAACTGAAGTCAGATCTCCAGAGCTGCCTGGGGAAATATTCTGGAACTGCACCTCTGTTACCTCTCTGACCAGAGGCAGGAGAGACACGTTCAGAGGTTTATGCAAACCTGTGAGAAACCCAATTCTTTGTTTTTAAAACCTTTCCAAGGCCCTCTTCAGCCCATGATGCTAGCCTTGGACACAAATGTCTTGGATGCCTGGATCTGCCTTGGAACATCCTCTGGGTGCTTTTAACATAAAAACTCCTGCCTCCGTGGCCCTGACCCTCCTTAACAGCCTTGCTGTCTCTCTCTACAGTGGCAACGCATCATCTCCTCTCAAATGTCACTGGAAAACATTGCTTAACCTCTGTGCATCTCCCTTCTTCCCTTCACCATTATTACCCTGTGCTGTGATTACGTTTATGGCTGTGGGAAGCGTTGGAGCATGGCTTTCCTGGGAGGCAGGGCGCGGGTGTCTGCTGCATGGGATAATGGGCTCCAGCTCTGGTCTGGGAAGTTGGTGCTGGGGTGAGAGGAGAGTGTGCATCGCTGCGCCTGCTCACTCCTTGACCCCTCTGCCGAGCCTGCTGACAAGGGACAGGGGTGCCAATTAGTGTCAGTCGCACGGGTAGCCAGTGATAGGGACACCTGTGCGCCCAGGCCACGCGGGCCAGCGCCTCACTGCCACCGCCTCAGCACAGCTGTCACATAGGGACAGCTCTGCCACGGCTGACCTGTACCCCTTCAGAGCCAGTGATTTAAGGGGTGAAAGATATAAGGTGCCATTACCCACTCCCAGCAGGGCACAGCAGCTGAAAGGGCTCTGGAGCCCACAGCTGCAGCATGGGGACTGGGTTTGTCCTGCTGCTGGGAAATGCTTGGTAAAGATGCAGTGCTTTATCACCCTCTGTGACACTATGTTACTTTACAGTGCTGTGGTTTACAGTATGTTTATAAGGCTAGATCAGTCTCCATCCATCTCCTTCCTTCTAACGTGCAATGGCTGCTCAGTGCTACATTTGTCTTTGTGTAGAAGAAGAGTGATAACTCTTCACTCAAGTAAAGATAAATATTGCAGAGAATCACCTGTCCTTTCTGGGTGTGTATCATGCAGTGTTTAGTGTGAGCAGACGAACTGTATACATGCTTGCAATGCACAAATGTTTTATATACGTGTGCAGGTGTGTGTCTAATATTGATGCCCCCAGATATGCACGAAGTTGCATGTATGGTGGGCAAGTGCTCACTGTGCACCTCTCTGTAGGAAAGCTGTATTCATATCTGTACACTCGCATGCATAAATAGTGTCAGGGAGAAAAAAAATCAAGTCACTATGGATAGCATCATGGAAAATTAGAGATGAAGCTGAGAATACACAGCATTAATAACCCAGGCTGTTATGTCACCAGTCAAGTAAGATGCCTTATGAAGAGGAAAAAAGAGCACATGGAAATCTTTAAGAAACGTACTCAAGTGTCATAGGCACCGGCACCCAGGAGCACGTGCATTTAAAAGGATGAGTGTGCGTGTGTTTGTGTGGGTGTGTTTTATGCATCTGAAAAGGCTCCCTGAGACAACTGAACACAAAGCCAGCACATGTTTGTGTTAGGTTGAGATGCTGGCATTAAGATGGTTATATGACTCTATTAGCAGGGTGTTATGGCTCCAATTTCACTTAACATCTGAGTTCACATTAAAATATGCCCTTGGCCTGACAAGGCATTATTAACTTGCATTTAAAAAAAATAAAATATTACATTTAAAAAAATTGAAAGCTGACAAATTTGATTTAAATGAATACTGAACTCCAGGCAAATGTGTTGCTTGAACTCTGCCTGCTGTACTGGAGCTGACAGGAAGCATTAAAGTAATCCTGAGTGGTCAATATGTGATTAAATATCACATGTCAAGCTTAGCAGGAATGTTCCTTCCAAGGAAAATTATATTGTTAAAAATAAGTGACAAAGTCTAAGCAGCTCCTTCAAATTCATAAAGATATGTGAAAGAATGGAAGCTTGTAAAAAACTAGGATGTCTGCAGGAGACAGAGAATATAGTCTCGTGCACAGAGCCATATAGAGCATCTACAGATAATCAGATAAAAATGATTACACATATTTGAAGCAATAAATTTTCTTTGCATTTGCCATAGAAAATAAAGAGAAGAGACATGCTACATTTTCACACCATGTTTTCATCTGAAAGCTTTTGCTGTCATGCTGTTCTGTCTAAATGGATTATTTATTTATAGACACTCAAGAATCTATATGTGTACATATACGCATAGACATATATACACATGCTAAAGCCATTGTCAGCAGTATTTAGAGTGAGAAAATTAGAGCTAAGTTAAATTTTAAAGGAAATAATTGTAACATTAATAATAAAATGTCCACTCTGCCCTGTCATTAGATATTTGAGAACACTAATGCTTCATGGCTATCATCTGTTACAGATTCCAGCTGGGAGAACATGCTTAAACATGACCAACTTCCATCATGTGTTTGATGAAAGACAGACATAGATGTCATTGCTCCCCACTTGCTTCAGCAGGATCAATCCAGGATTACCAGAGTGCAATAAGGGCAGTGTCCAGCAGTCTATTTAGATTAGGCATAGCAGTAAAATATCAGAATCTACAGCCTCAGATAAATGACTTGATATGCCTAGGTCAAGAGGTTACCAAAGCCAGGTGAGATCTGAGACCTATTTATCACTGCCTGAGCTCAAATTAAGTTTTAAATATTGTCAAAAATGAAAAACTGCTGCCAGATGGTGTCAAGTTAATTCATCTCACACTGTAGTCAGAAACTGTCCTTTAGTTCCATCATGGTGACTCCTATCCTGAATTAGAGGGGTGCCTGTCAGAGAACCTCCTTTAGCAAGGAAGTAGGGGCTCTGCTCAGCCCTTGCTTCCTGCTTACAAGATGGATTTGTTGCATTTCTGTGGCTTGTGGCTACAGGAGATCTCTACCACACACAAGGGTCTGAGACACAGACCTTCTTACAAAGCAGCAGATGTTAGGTGGTGAGATTTGAGGCCTCTTTAGCTCCTACTTGATTAAGAAACCTGCTATTCTACCCACCTGGCCCAGGGAATGGGATTTGTTGGTCTGTAGAAAGAGGCATTTGGAGATGAAGACTTTGACCCTAGTGTGTTAGTGCAAAGAACCATGGAGCTCTCCCACACATTGTACAGGGCTGGCACAATTGGCCTGCTCTTTTCCTCTGCTCCTGTTTCCATTTCAGGGCTGTTAGAAGCATGCCACCCTGCCTATCCTTGTCATCCCCTGGGCAAAGGTTGGGATATGTTTTAGTTTACGGTGTTCAAGGGAACACAAAATGACATCCATCAATTTTATGCTTCTTCTCTTTCCCTCGCCCATCTGTTCTTCTTCCCGAGCCCTGCCTTCAGCTCTGGCTTCAAGCATAGTGCTGGAGCCCTCCAGCAGCAGGGAGTCTCCCGAGGCAATGGGAAGAGGGTGTCCCTGGATCAGGGCTTCCTCCACTCTGATGTGCATTTATGCTGGCTGCCTTGGATCTCCCTGCAAGCTGGGTTACAGCCCCCAGCCCTTTGGTGTAGACAGGGAAGATGAGGACCCTGTGAACAAAGGTCCAACTGATGGGGTGAAGAGAAGCAGCAACCAGCAGCACAGGAGGCTTCTATGCCAGGCCTCTCCCCAGCAAACCTGGCCTGTTGGTGCCAAGGTGCCTGAGAACTCTGCTCTCTATGGCTATCATGTACTGCTCTGTGGGTTTTGGTGTGCCTGAGTAAGGGCACTGTATGTTTGGAGTGATCACTCACCACCAAGCCAAAGAACCTCAGATTCCCTTATCCCCAGAAGTCTTGTTGCCAACTCCATCTTTTCTCTGGTTGTATGAGTAGAGGAAAATACAGGACTTCTCTAAAGTCCACCAGAGCTAGAAGGGTCCTTTCGTAGAGACTATGGGAAGATAGTATCTTGTGGTAACAGTAAAATCAGAAGAGTGGAGCGAGAGATGCTCAGAGCTCTGCTGCGCCCTTTGCAAGGAGTGGTTTGAGCTGGAAACTGGTTGTGTGCTATTGCTGTAGCATTGTTAACAATGCAAGGGCACTTATTTGAACAGGGGAAGAAACCAAAGCCGAAGGATGGTTAATCTTTTCATGAGAAGGTGCATACTCTGCCTTTTCGGCCGGCTTGTTCCTGTGCTAGCACGGGAAGTGGTATTTCACTGGAGTAGGAGAAGGTAGTGCTGTTCTACTGCCTTGCATTACTGAAATGGGGTCAGAGCTTGACAGATGTATGTGTACCATGGTTTTACTATCTCCATACCTCCTCCCCATGTGGGAAAAATACCATTCTCATTTCCAGTATCCGATTTCCTGTGGGGTGCAGGA
>NW_020884905.1:4113836-4148836 GCF_003945725.1 Corapipo altera
TTCTAACAACCTTGTCAGGGCCTGTCTGCGGACAGAACAAGCTGAAATCAATGTGCTTTTTGCTCCCTGAGCATTTCTGATCATGTCCTCAGCCTGCATCAGGGGAAACATTTGACAAAAGAAAAACAGTACCACTAAACGTTGAGATTAATTTTTTGGAACAGAAAGTTAACTTTCTTCGAATTTTTTTCTTTTTTTTTTTTCCCCTCTTTTTTTTTTTTTTTTCTTTCCCTTTAGAACGGGAAAGGCGGAAGGCAACGGAGATCCGCTGCTCGGGCGGCGGGGCTGGCTGGCCGGGACGAGCAGACCGTGGCTGCACTCGCTCCGCGCCTGGTACCTCGCTGCTCCGCGCCGTTTTGTTCCCGCTGGGAAACGTTCTGTAGCGTCTCTTGCAACGGCCCCAATTACTCCGAGGTACAATATATTTTCGCCTGGATTAGACGGCGAGTCTGTTGGCACAGTGTAAATGTCAAGCAGCAGCTTTTAATAAAGGGATGTTCAGACTGTTAAATTTCACAGTACAACGGGCTCGGCCCCTCCCGGCCCCCTCCAGCCCCCCCTTCCTCCGAGCTGCGGTGCTGCCAGTGAGCCAACACGACTGCGCACCAAAATCTGAGTGGGAAGTAACCCATCCCGAGGCTGAAATGCCGCGCTCTGCCATCCCCGAGCTGCTTGGCGGAGGGACCCCCCAGATCCCCGCACCGTGCTCCTCGGGATCGCCCTCGGTGGGGCGGGGGCTTCCCGTTGGGGGCCAAGGTGGCAGTTGCTGGAGCCCATTGGCCGGAGCTTGAGGCCGATCCGCGGTGCCTGGGCTGGGACCGCCCCCCCCCCGGAAGGGACCGGTTGTCGAACCGGCACATGATAGCCCGTCCCTGCCACTCGCTGCCCCCAGCTTCAATCGGGCCATTGATTAGCGCTCTAAGTGCCGCTCTAATTAGTTGCCTACTAATTAACGAGCTGCGCCCCGTCCGAGTTCTCTGAGTGGCACCTTCGCTCATCGTTTTGATTCGGCTGTTGCTGATTTATTGGGACGGGGAGCTCCGTGGCTTTGCCCGCAGTCAGACGGGTGGGATAGATGGGAAAGGGGGGGGGTCATCCAGCCAGAGGCTGAGGGGACACGGGGCAGCAGCTGTCAGCATCCACTCTGGCCTCAACAAGTACAAGGAGCGTCCCGCTGGTCTCCTCGCCCCCCGAGGGTGCAGGCAGGAGGTGGAGGGCGTTTTGCGTGAGATGCCCCCGCGTAGGGCTGATCACGCTCTGGGAATCCGAACCGGCCGGCGGTGCCCGCGGAGGAGCAGGACAGGCCGAGGCTGCCCGCGCTCCGGGCTCTGCGGAGCCCGGCCGAGAGCGGAGCGGCTGCCCCGGGCGGGGAAGGGCCTCGCGCTGCTTTCCCCCAGAATATTTCTACACAATGGAATCGAGGATTAAAAAATAAGACGAAGGAAATGAAAGGTGTTCACTCTTCAAGAACATGACTTTAAGCCCTAAATCCCGATTCTGGGACGGGGAGGTGTATTGTGAGTTAAAGGATTATGCTAGTGTAACATATTACCCCGAATCCCGCATTCCCCCCGGGATAATTAGGACATAGTTTGGGAAAATTGCAAACCAAGACAGCAGGATAAATACAGCCACCGCGGGCTGCTTCCCTGCTGCAGAAAACCTGCCTGGGCATTTGTAGGTATTTAAGTGTTTTTCCCTTTCTCCTGTTCTTTCATTTTACTCCTCAGTTTTCCTCCTTCTTCTGTTCCCTTGTCTTCTCCTCGTTCTTCCAAAGGCCCCGATCTGTAGGGACGTGCTGGCAGGAGGTCACTCCGCCGTGCTGCCAACCCAGCTGGCACCGGGGCTGCGGCTCCGGCGCTGCCTCCGGCCTCGTCCGTGCTGGGCGCCCGTCGGGGACAACGGGGGCGGCCGCCACCGCCGCCCAGCGGACACGGGCGGCCCTGCACCTCTTTCGGGCCCGCCGCCTCTGCTCCCTCACCGGCCTCTGGGCGCAACACCGGTGCCTAAAGCCCGACGGCAAACCGTACGCCTGGCTTCCCCCGGCTGCCCGCGGGGCGGCTGACGGCCGTGTGGAGCCGTCGGGACGAAGTGGGCGATGCTCGGTAGCAACGGGCTGCCCGCGGGCAGGCTTCCCTGCCGTCGAAAAACTTCTTCCGGAGTGCGGCAGTGGGGCCGGGACCTATCCCGCCGCACTACCCTTCGGGTGTGGCACCGGTGACTGATGAATCCCAGGGAAGCACCGCGATTTATACCAGCGAGGACCCAGAAGCTCCTCGCCCCCCTCCATACGAGGGAAGGCCGGACTCAAGCCGTCGGAAGAGGAGCCGAAGGCCGCGGCACTCTCCGCGTTGGCATCTCTCATGTCGGGGCGCAGCTTCGCATCCCACACCGCTGTCCCGCGGCTGCGGCATCTCACGTCGGATCCAAACACTCGCAACGAGTTACCAGCTGGACACGGTCTCTCGCTCCTGTTGAGCTCCCCAAGCGCTCCCCGCACTTCTCCGCAGCTCTGAGCGGGACGGCTTCCCCAGGAAACAAAACGCGGGTGGGAAACGGGGTGGAGGCGCACCCTCGCTGCCACCACATCCGCATAGCAGTGTGCAGGGCCAGACGGGGCACTCCCGGTACGGGGCAGGCAGAACGATGAGGGGGTTAGAAAGGACCCTCGTGTCCTCACTCCCCGCTTCTCACTCCAGGCTGGCGGGGGGCTCCCATCACCGGGCAGCCTCTGTATCCGGGGCGGAAGTGCCAGTGACCCTACACCTAAGGTAACCCCTAGTGCCCTCGCTGAACACCAGCACCCGAAAAATGCTTCTTGGGCTCATCCTGCCCTAATCTTTCCCTGTGCCTCCACTGCTGTGCCCAGTTCCCTTGTGCCCCCGAGGTTTGGTGCCGCGGATGTTTTGGGGGCTGGTTGAGTCTCGAGTCTACTGGAGGCCGGGAAGGGAGGTGTAGAGCTGTGGTTCATACGACCCTGGAAATGGCATTTCCTACTAAAATAAAACTCGGAGAACTCTAAATCATTCATTATCACCTTTATAATTACTCTTCTAATTAGCTTGACACGCTGCTTCATCAGAATTAATACGACGTCTTGTCGCTGGCACTTCCTATTATTCTGACATTCAACCAGGGAACCGTCCCGGGATCACCAGACGATACTCTCCGGGAAGATCCACTCCGGTGACCGGGGGAATAGGGGCCCGACGGGGCGGCGGCGGCGCGGACAGGTCCGGGAGGGAGCGGGGGCGCGCACCCGCCTCCCGCGGCCGTGCCCGCCGCCGCCGCTGATTGGCTGCGGCCCGCGCTGCGTCAGCCCCCTCGCGACCCTCCGCCAATGGGGGCGGGCGGCGGCGGCGGCAAAAGCCCGGGTTTATAATAAACGGCGGGGGGGGCCGCGGCGGCTGTGACGTCACGGGGGGAGTCGCCGCCGCCGAGAGGAGCTCGGTGGGCACGGGCGGGCGCGCCGCAGTGGCCGGTGTCCGCCCCGCTCCGCGCCCGCAACTTCCCGCAACAAAGTTGGGTAGCGGCGAGCCGGCCCGGCGGCGATGTGGGGCTCGGCGGGGGCCCCGCTTTAGTGTCGCCCGCGCCGGCGGTGCGCTGATTGGGGTAACCCAGTTCTGCCCCCCCACATCCCTTCTCCTCCACTCCCGGTGAGACCCCCGCGGCCGCCCACGGGGATGCGGACGCGGCGCTGAACGGTCCGCCATGGAGGGGCCGAGCGGGTCCAGCTTCGGGATAGACACGATCCTGTCGGGTGGCAGCACCGGCAGCCCCGGAGTCATGAACGGAGATTTTCGCCCCCACGGCGACGGCCGGCCGGCGGATTTTAGGAGCCAGGCCACGCCGTCCCCCTGCTCAGAAATCGACACGGTGGGGACGGCGCCCTCGTCGCCCATCTCGGTGAGCATGGAGCACCCCGAGCCGCATCTAGGGGTGGCGGAAAACCTCCCGCCGCCGCCGCACCACCTCCACCTCGGCCCGCACCCGCCGCCACCGCCGCCGAGTTTGCAGCCGTCGCCCCCGCAGCCGCCGCCGCCCCAGCTGGGCTCGGCCAGCTCCGGCCCCAGGACTTCCACATCTTCTTTTTTAATTAAGGACATTTTGGGCGACAGCAAACCGCTGGCGGCGTGTGCACCTTACAGTACCAGCGTCCCCTCTCCCCATCACACTCCCAAGCAGGAGGGCAGCGCGGCCCCGGAGAGCTTCAGGCCCAAACTCGAGCAGGAGGACGGCAAAGCCAAGCTCGACAAGCGCGACGACACGCCGGGGGACATCAAATGCCACGGTAAGTACGGCCCGGCCCGGCTCCGCACCGCCTCGGCCGCCGGTAAAACCGGGGCCGCTGCGTTCGGCCTCATCGGTGAAACGAAAATCGTGGGGAAAATCTGCAGTAGGAGTGCTCGCTCTGCCGGGACCACTCGGTGATCCTCGCTACCGCGGGGATGAGATCGGTAGGAAATGAAATCGCTTTTTTTTTTTTTTTATTTAATATCTGTTAGCCTTTCCTTCTCTTATTCTTTTCTTTTTCTTTCTTTTTTTTTTTTTTTCAAATTTAACTTCCTTGTTTTTAAGAAAATAGCCCAAGCAGTGGGATCGCATGGGAAATCAGACCGTATTTATTTTTAATGCAAATGCGCATAAATGATTCTCCGGCTTTCTAAGAACCGGCTCCTCAGCTTCACTTACTGCCTTCAGCCTTTTCATTTTTGCTTATTCGATCTAAAATAAAATTAAGATTAAAAATTCCACTTCCCCATCAGTCAATAACAAATAAACGAAAAAAATAAACTTTTAATTAAAAATAATAATAATAACAACTCGGCCCGCGGTCGGCAGAGGGAGGTTGAAGGGCTTTGTGCATTTGGCAAAACCCTCACGTTTCCCCTGCGCCGGGATAGAAGGTTTATTTTTCCATCTTTAATTTTTTTATTTTTTTTTAATTAGGGATTTCATGCTGATGGGGAAGCCCCCGCCGTGCGGGGTTCGGAAATGAAAATAGCGATGTGTGCGTGGGAAGGGGAAGGGAGGAAAAGAGTAAGGAAAGGCGAGCAGGGAGAGGAGATATTTTCCCTTCGGCGTCGGCAGAACTGCCCTCCCCGCAGGCAGCCCGGTGCAGCCGAGAGGCAACAGGACACATTTTCCTTATTTTGCCGAATTGAGCTATTTTCGCCAGGCTCAGAGCAACGAGGTGCCCGCAAGTGCCGCTCGTTTTGCTCTTTAGCATTAGCATACGAGTGCCCAAACCAGATGTACAGTCTGGTCTGGCCATTTTTGTGTGCACCAACCTCCCCAGTGGGTCAATTAGGGAGATTATTGTTCTTCCTGCGGGGAAGATCAAGGAGCGCCACAAACCCGGGCCCGAATGGAGCAGGATTGACAGATCGATTTCCCGGCGTTTCGGGCCGGGGGGAGAGGGCGAGAAAATAACGAAAGCCCTGTAGTTGGCAAGCGGAGAGTGGAAATCCCGCCGTTCCCTGGACAGGCTCGCCGCCGCCCCCCGCCATACTTCCCCCCGCGCCCCGGAGGAGCCCCCGGGGAGGGGGCGGCCGGGCCCGGTAACCGCGGCGGGGCGGGGCGAGGGCCGATCCGGTGTCCCGCCGGCCCTCACCGCGCTTCGGCTCGCTCGCAGGGACAAAGGAGGAAGGCGATCGGGAGATCAGCAGTAGCCGGGACAGCCCGCCGGTGCGCGCCAAGAAGCCTCGGAAGGCACGGACCGCCTTCTCCGACCACCAGCTCAACCAGTTGGAGCGCAGCTTCGAGCGTCAGAAGTACCTGAGCGTGCAGGACCGCATGGACTTGGCCGCCGCGCTCAACCTCACCGACACACAGGTCAAAACCTGGTACCAGAACCGGAGGTAAGACGGGCCCAGGCTGGGCGACGGCCCAGGGTCTCCCTGGAGAGCCGGAGGGGCGGGCAGGCGCTGCTGGGTTCCTGCCCGCGGTAGCCAAGGGTGGTGCGGGGTGCTCCCGACGGCTGCCCCGCGCCCTTCCCGGCGGCAGGCTGAGGGGTCCAGTCCCTGTCACCGCTGCCGTAATTTTCTGTCTTATTACATACGGTCGCAGCCACCCTAATTCTGTCGCAAACCATTAGTGTCAGCGCGCTGCTATCTAACTGCGTACCACGGTTATTAATTTGGCCGTAGTCACCGTATGCATGTGTCGTGGGGTGCTGGGCTGGGACGGGGAACCGGGCACAGCCGGGAGGATCGCACCGTGTGCGGGCCCACGGGGCCAGTGCGCCCCGTCGGGGCCCCGGTGGTGCGGGGCCGGCAGGGGAGGGGGCTCGCCGCCTACGGACTCCCGCGAAACCGGGTTAGGTGCCCCATCGTGGCGCCCGCCCTGCAGCCGCCTCTTGCTCCTCCCGGCAGGACGAAGTGGAAGCGGCAGACGGCGGTGGGCCTGGAGCTGCTGGCCGAGGCCGGGAACTACTCAGCACTGCAGCGGATGTTCCCCTCGCCTTATTTCTATCACCCCAGCCTGCTGGGCAGCATGGACAGTACGACGGCGGCCGCGGCGGCCGCAGCCATGTACAGCAGCATGTACCGGACTCCCCCCGCGCCGCACCCCCAGCTCCAGCGGCCACTGGTGCCGCGGGTGCTGATCCACGGGCTGGGGCCCGGCGGGCAGCCGGCCCTCAACCCCCTGGCCAACCCCATGCCCGGCACCCCGCACCCTCGGTGAAACGGCACCGCGGTCCCCGCAACGAGCCCTTCCCCTCCCCGTCCCCAAACAAGCCCCAGCACCGCAGAGGAGGAAGCGAGGGGAAGCAGAGGGGCAGGAGCTTCTGCAGGCAGCCACCGGCCACCGAGGGAGGCGATCAGTCAGAGCAGGGACTCTTGAACCGTGAACCCAGAGCCAAGCCCGTAAGTGAAACGACCACACGCGGGGGAAGGCGGGCAGAGCCGCGGGGCGACCCGCCGACCTCGGCTCCTGCGAGGCAGGACTTGGAGCTCGGAGAGAGAGAGGGACGGAAGGGGTGGAGGAGGAGAGGGAGAGGGAGCCCGAGCCCGCCGGAGAGACAAATGGCTGCGGAGGACGGAGGGAATGAGAGCGCCTCGACCCCCGCCCGGCGGAGAAGACCGGGGAAACGGAGAACTTTGCACTGATTTTTCTCATTACCTTTTTTTTTTTTTCTTATTGCAAAGTGGCATGCTCCCTAATGCGAACAGAATTGTACAGACCGAGTGCTGAGTGCTATATCATATTTATTATATGTCGTCCAAAAAAAAGGAGAAAAAAAT
This sequence comes from Corapipo altera, assembly GCF_003945725.1. Classification (NCBI taxonomy): domain Eukaryota; kingdom Metazoa; phylum Chordata; class Aves; order Passeriformes; family Pipridae; genus Corapipo; species Corapipo altera. Next base: position 4,121,084 of record NW_020884905.1, read on the forward strand.
TTCACTTCTATACATTAGTTTAAAATGAACGAACGTGGTTCTTCCCTCTCCCTTTTCATGTCTTTTTGGATTCAGTAAAATAAATGCTTAGATGATAAAATATAGATTTTTTTTTTTGTGACTGAAAAATTACAGGGGAAAGGAAAACAAAAAAGAAATAAACTTTATCTTTTTTTAACAAACGTGAAAATTCAAGGTAGCTAATTTCTCCGTGACAAGAACTCAAGAAATTCAGAGTAGAAAAAGCAGATGCCACTCTTTTATTTTCAATATTATATTGAACACATTTTGAGTTTTAGGCTTGTTGTTTCTTAACTGGCACTGTTTTTCCCTACTTGTATTTTAAAGGAAAATCAAATCCCCCCTCAGGTGTCGTGCTCCTCGCTGTTATTTTAAGCACCTGGGCAGGGCGGCGGCGGGTAGAGGCTCTGGCTCCTGGGGGCGGGCGCAACGGGACCGTGCAGGACCTGGGGATGTGGCCCCGGCCCGGCAGCTGTCTCCGCAGGGAGCTGGGACAGGCAGTGAGCGCCGGCGGTCGGGGTGAGTAACGAGGGGAAACAGGCAGGGAGGGCAGAAGGGTCCCGGTGGACACGGAGCTCCCGAGCCCCGCTGGCCTTTGAACTTTATTGCTGTGCGTGACCGTCTCACTCGCCCTTTCCCCTGGCAGGCATCTTTCCTGCAGAGCGCTTCCCTTCCCTATGCCGGCCGCTGGATCCCGCGGGGGCAGAGGGGTAGCAGGTTGGGACTGGGGGCTGTGACCCTCCACTGGGCTCCGGGGACGGCTGTGTCCCCAGCCTTTGGAGGTGAACACCCCCCTGTGAAATTAGAAAGTTATACAGCAATTACCCATAAAACATTCATAAAGTCCCGTATTATCCTCTCCTCTGAGGGTTTGGAGCTTTTTTTTTTCTCCTCTCTATTTTTGCTCGTGAGTCCCCTTTCTTTCGAGACAGAAGGGAAAAAAAAAAACAACAAACGAAAAAAGGAAAAGAGAAGCCTTCGGGCACGTTTATTTGGGCTTTGCTAATTAGCGAGCGGCTTGCTGATTTCTGTGCTAATAAATTCGCGCTAAAACCATATTGACCTTTGCCTTGATCTAACAAAAGGGGAGCGGGTCGGGAACGCCCACTTCGGTTTTCGCCCGTGTTGTGGCAGCCGCTGACTATTCCCCCGAGCCTCCTCCGTGGCCCCCAAATACCCCCCGGAGGAATGACCCGGGAGGGGGTCCCTAAGTGGCCAGAGAAATCTGTCTGCCCGCATTGCCACCGAGGTTTTCCCAGGAAACGCACCCTATGCGGGCTGGGGAAGGAGGCAGGAAATTCTGGGCTCGTTAGGGCCTTTTCCTGAGTCTAAACAACGAATCTCTCATGAAAGGAGGCAATGCAACTGGAAAAGCTAGTCCCAGGTCGTTGTTCGTGATGGCTCGTTTTTGACTGCATAAACTCCCTGAAAAGTAGTGAAAACAAGGAAGGAAAGTTCATGCAAAATAGATGTGTCCCCCTCACGAGCAGGGCCGGCTGCGGGGTGCCCACCGGTGCAGGGCCTCTCGGTGCTTTGGGAACGGCAGAGGGAAGGAGCGAGAGAGGAGAGGGGGAGCGTGGCAGGGCTGTCGGTGCCGTGTCGGATGGTGTCTAAAGCAGGGGCTACCAGAGGAGGTGGGCGAGGAACCACCACCTCCCCTGAAACGTATTTCCAGACTCAACTGGAAAGTACGTGTAAGCCAGAGGAGGTTTGGAGCAGGAATCTCTCTCTTTCACTCTTCCTTTCCCCATTTGGGAAGTGGGCCTTTGTCCCGCTCCCGATTCGCACCGGAATGGAGCCGACCCGAGGTCAGGCTGCCCCGAGACGGGGAAGGAACGGGCTCCGTTGCTTGTTTAAAGTCCCCGACACACCGGCCCGCATTTCAGCGCGCTGCGGCAGGACAAAGAGCCAGGCGGGCGGCGGGCCGGAACGCGCGGGGCCGCCTCCAGCGCGGTGAACGGCGCGGGGCCAGGCATCGGGCGCGGCTTGGCGCCGTTGGCTGCCATGTCTTCCCAGACACGCCGGCCGGGTTTCGTCCCCCTGTCCTTCCTTGGACAACTGCTTTCGCCGCGGCACCAGATTTGGTACCGTGCTGCTGAATTCCTGCAGTCCCGGTCCCTCTCAACCCTTCGCCCCTTTTGGGCGAAGGCCTGCTCTCGGCCCTGGAAGTGATTGTGAACAAACAACCAAAGCCATCTGTTGCCAGACGAACGGGATGGGGTCTCTCAGCCTTAAACAGCGGGAAATACCGGCACCCGCCGGAAAAGAGCTGGCTGTTGGTGCGCTTGGCGTGGAAACAGTCCGTGAGGCTGTAGCAGAGCTGTCAGTACGCGAGGGACCACGGCAGCCCGCGGGGTGGCCCGCAGTGTTTGCTTTCCCCGCACCGGACAGCGGTCCGCAAGGAGCGGAGCAGTTCCGGCCCCTCCAGCAGCGGGGACTCCTGCACCTCGCCGGACGGCTGCGGCCCCGCCCGCTCTCAGCACCACGGACAGCTCCGGACGGCGCGGGCGGGCTCGACCCGCACTCGGCGTCCCGCCCCGCGAGACCGCTCGGAGGTCGGGCTCGGCCGGGCAGCACGGGAGTCTCCCGTCCACCCAGACCTCGCGGCCGCCTTCCACGGCGCTTGCCGGCGGGCGATGGTGAAAATAGAGGAGGCTGACACAGCCTCCAGATGCCGAAGAGCCACCTGGCTCGTATCCCCGCCACCCACCTCCCCGGAGAGAGCCTCTGTCCTATCCCGGACCTGGCTCTTCGGCCCTGAGCTGGGACTGTGTGCTAACTGCTTGAGCGCTGCCTCTGCACCAGCAGGAGGGGTGAAAAGCGAGGCGGGGCCGCTCCGCTTCCCCCGTGTCGCATCACTCCAGTTTGACACCGGCGCGGCCGCGGTGAGACCGGGGAGACCCTTTGGACACCCTATGCCCGATTCCCCTTTGGTTTGTTTCCTCTGGGCCGTGCTATGCGTTTTGCAGGTGGGCACGCCGCGGGAGGCTCCTTCGGGGAACCCGTGGTACGCTCAGGCAGGGTTCGGCGACTCGCTGGGCTCCAGCTCTGGGCTGAGCCGTCCTGGCAGCGGAGCCGCGGGCGGGCTACTCCGCCGCCCTTGGCTGATGGTCTCTCTTGCAGGATGCAACAGCAGGATGATGTTTAATTACTTCGCCCTCTCGGGGAATTAGCCTGGCCATCGTTAGGGCAGAAAGTGAGAAGGGGAACTCCTCTGGAGTGGGGTACAGAGACAAGGATTGTCTTTGCCGCTCCGAGAGTGCTTGCCCTGGCGCCGGTGTGGCAGCTGGGTGCTCGGGAGCTGAATCCGCTTTTCTAGCCGGGCAAGCGAGTCCGGCTCAGACGCTGGGAACCAGTAAGCAGCACCGAATGGAGTTCCTTGCCGTGCCGGTCACCCTGGTTGCATTTACATGCCGCCTGCATGTAACGCCGTTTTGGCTCTCCGGGGCTATCCCTCCTGCAGTTTTTGGTGTTTCTTGTTGGGGTGGGTTTTAAACTTTTGTTGTTTTCTCCCTTTGCAGAATTTACCTTCCTCCAAATTTACACCACATTTTTGTGCAAATGCGTGTTGTAAGTCACCCTAACTCCTAATTGTAGCCCACTCGAAAACCTCGGTTCCAGCCCAGAGCATAGAGTGGGTGCAGCTAGGCTGAGCTCACCTGTGGAAAGGACAAAACCCTTTATAATGTAAGAAATTTTCCAAGCCTAGGAGTGGCGGGAATGGGCGGCTAATAACCGTTTCAGGTTGGAATTACACGTTTTCCCCCTCTTCTGTTCTGTCTTGCTGCTAAGCCCACGTCTCCCGCCGGTGACACCACCGGGTTTCTTCCCCAGCAGCCGATTTATCGTCGAGCTCCGTTGCGAGGAGAAGGGGGTACGGGTAACCTGGCCTGCCGGGATGGCCCTTTGCCCTCGTCCCGCGGGAGGAGCCGCCTGCTACGTTTCGGGGACAGCATCGAAGTGACCCCCACAGTTCCTTGGGGGGTACAGCTGACGGGGTCGGAGACCCACCGGGACCGGCGGGGGTCGGGCGGGCGACCCCCGAAGGCGCCCCTCCCCCGTGCCTTCGTTTCACGAAAAAGCCCCAAACTTCTCTCCTCCCTTGGGCTGCTCCCGCCGTCCAACGGGCCGTGCGGCAGCCGGAACCGGTGCCTGTCTCTGCGTGTTTCCAGCCGGAGAGCAGGTCCAGCCAAGCGCCCATCGCATTAAAACTGCCTTTCCATATTCATATGCCCTATTTTTCGCAAGTCGCTTCTATTAATGGAAGTGCACAAACGCCGGTCCTCAAAATCTGCAAATTTCAAAGGAGCCCAAGTAAGGCGCTTTGCGCTGGCAGCGATGGGTGCTGGGCTCGACGGGACCCCCGGGGCGCCCCTGCCGCGGCCGCGCCCTCCCCGGGAGCAGCCGCGCTCTGCCGGGGGCGCAGTCGCGGGCCCCTGTTACTGCGGCTCCCGGCGGCCCCCTCGCTGCCTCGGGCCGTGCCCCGCGGGGTCGGCTCTCCCGGCCCGGGCACACAAAAGTTGTCCAAGACTGTCTCGTTCCCTCGTCTCTGGGAGCCCATGTAGGGCGCTTTAATTGCCACATTTTCAAACCGAGGTAATGGTGGGACTGTCTTAGTAATTACCTTAATGAGATAACACCTTTCCTTCCCTGAACCTACTCATTATCACGCTTCTTTTTCAAATTCCATCTACAAAGAGCTATACTTGTAAAAAAAAAAAAAAAAAAGGAAAAAAGGGGGGGTGAAGAGCTCTGAAATTTGTTGGAGGTCTCGTTCCCTTAAAACAAGCACCTTCCATGGATCTTAGCATATGAACAGAGAACTGTACCCAGTTCTGGGAAAGGTTACCTAGAAGTAAACTAAACATCTGGGGTACCACTTAATTATTCTTGGTAGGTGTCTTTAGTTTGACCTGTAGGGATGTGAGGGTGTCAAAGTGATGAATTTTAAGATGTTGGGCTGTGAAGACGTGCAGTGGCAAGACTGATGGGTTTAGGAAGGGAATGGTAACAAGGTTAGCTGCATGTGAAGTGTGAATTGAGATTTTTGCAAAGAGACTGTGATTGCAGATGGGCATAATGTTGTACCCTTGCATGAAATCTTGCTATTATTGTATAATGGTCAGACAGAGTGTGAAATGACTTATTACTTTACTTTTATTCTTTAATGAAGTTGGGTAGGGAAGGAGAACTACCAGGAAATTGATAGTGGTGGTGCACAGAAACTATATGACAGGTGCTGATACATTAAATATTTATTTAGGTTTTTGTCACAAACCCCCTCCCAATTTTATGCTACGTCAGAAAGCAAACAAAAATACAACTAGTGGATCTAGATAGTGAAGAAGATATACAGAATTAGTATTTTCTTCTCCATCCTCACTTTCTGCAGCATACGTGGTGGGCGTTTCTCTGTGGCAGTGCAGCATATACATAAGCTATGTAAAATATGAGACACAGATATCTAGATTCAGGCTGTGCACACCTGGTTTCTAGGTAGGTTTTCAGCTGTTCAACATGTATCTCTCTTCTAGACCTTGATGCAGGCATGCAGTGATTTGTCCACTGTTTTGCCCCCATTTAAATTCAAGTGTCCTCTTTAGCTTGACATGCGTTTGTAAATACCTCTCACTTCCTTCCATACCAAGTGCAGGTATCCACATGGATATCATTCTAAAAACATGCAGGACAGCATCTGTTTCTGAGTTTTGTACAGCAGCGTGTGGATACACCTGGACATCTAGGGTGGGTGGGCAGCTTAGCTGACATCTTATCACTTGTTTCACTTGCAGTCAGGGTAAAACACCTATTACCAGAATTTGATTCAGTTGTGCAGCTGCACTGGTCTTGATGAATATGGAGTGAGGAAAAGGAACTAGAGCTGCTCCCTCGGGATACTGTCCTTAAAAAGAGGATTTCCCAGGTGACCAACCTCAGGATGCCACCACTGAGAACAGTGTGGCAAATCCTGCACTTAGTGAGTTGTCTCTCTCTGAAAGCAGCTTCATCTTACTGTTTGAATACACACAGTAGAGGCACAGCTTCTTGTATGCCTTCCCCTCTGGAAGAATACAGCTCATGTTCAAAGAGATTAAGCCAGCACCCCTCCCACACTGCCCTCCCCAGACCTTGTCCCCAGGGTCAGTACAGCCCTTTGCTGACAGTCTGTCTGTGAGTTTTTGCCCTATATTTTCTGTGGAGTCTGACACTGTTACATTTTAATCTGAGGTCCAGAAGAACAGAATATGAAGAAAATCTGGGAATAATTGCCTACCTCTTCTGCATTAGCATACAGTGTAATAACGATGGAAGGACTATGTGAAACAGAGAACACATCTGAGGACTCATCTTTGTCCTTACAATAGTCTTTCAGATTTCCGTCTCATATTCTTGCCTCAACATCTGAACAAGTACAGTATTTCAGGCTTGAAGCCTGTTTCCATTAAGTCAACTCTGTTGTAGGGTTTGTTTAAAGCAGGATACTGGCCTAATGCAACATTGTCCAAGGAAGTGGGACAAACACGCTGAGGGGCACAAAAGGTCCCCCATGACATAAAAGCACATGGAGTAGCAGCTCCTTGTCAGATTTCAAGCCTGATAGGCTAGTAGGCATGTTGTAGCTTTAAATACTTTGGTTTCATTATGAGAAGGTCTAACAAGAAGAACTCCTGAAAGTTTTAAAGGCTGCCTGGTAAAAGTGATGAATCAGTGCCCGAGTATGTAGAAAGGTGGGTGGGATGTCACAGCAGACACTGCTACCCCAGCACTGTGAAAGAAACAGGCAGCTTCTTTCCTCTAAAGCAGGACAGAGCAATGTGGGAAATGAAGGCTGTCAAAACCCCCTGTTTTGTGGATTTGCCACTAGTCTGGATCCTGTGCTTTCAAGTACCGTCACTGTCCCTAGACCAAAACAATGTACTTTTTCTGCATTAGAAGTTCTGAAATAAGGCTGGATTAATATTTCAGCAGAAGCATGATGGGGTCTATGAGAAAAAGCAGAAAAGCATGTGTCTGCAAGGGAGCCCCAGTATAGGCACTGGCACCTCAACCCATATTATATCACGAGTCTAATAGATTAGTGAGCTTTTCTGCTTAAAACAGTGGGAGGAAAGGTAATCACACAGGCAACTTTTTATTTATTGTATTCTTCAGCAGTCTTTTTTTTTTTCCCCCCTTACTTTCCCACCTGCCTCTTTTCCCTCATTCTCTTTCCTTCTCTCTTCACCTCACTCTGTTTTGCTGAGCATTCTGCAGCATGCCCTAGGAAACCCACTCACCTTTCCCGGTTGCTGGTGATGGTCATGGACAGCCTGCCTTAACCAGCACATTGGTGTGTGGCTTGGGCAATGCAGCACAAAGTGTGTGTAGCAAAGCTGTGCCTCTTCCATGGAGACTAAGCTCATTACAGTACAGTACTCTAAAACATGCTTAACCTCCCTAGTCTTGGGTGTTGTATCCCAAATCTACTGCAGAGCATGGACACCCCAATTAGCACTTACAATGCACTGTTGACATTTCTCTGGGCCAGCCCAACAGGAATAATTAGATGTGATATCTAACACAAAGTAATTTTTTTTCCCAGCAGAGGGTACAATGCAAAATGAAAGCAACATCTACTGCAATAGCACTTGGCCAGATTTGGCTCTTGCATACAGTATTATGTCTGCAGTGTAACTCAGCTGGCTTCTCCGGTCATACACTGTCTGTGCTCTGCCTCACTGCCATCAGCCTGACCTGCTGGGATTAGTGCTGGGGCTAAAGCTCTGGATGGGCTGCACGAGAAAGCTGTCTTAAACTTCACAGGCTTGGGAAAGCTACTGTACAGCACCCTGTAGGAACCTATGCAGAATGTGTGGAAACACTCGCTCAGCATAAGATCTTTTCTTGTTGTAAGTGTTGGCTGGTGACTCTGAGGCTGATCTTGCCATAGTTTCAACTTCCCATCCTGCTGCACACCAGTGCAAACCCAAGCAGGCTGGGTTAGGGACTGGGCAAAGTGCTACTGACCAAACATTGTTCTCAGCAGCAGATATCTCAGCAGGATAGCAGGGGTAGGATTGTGTTATCGTAAATCCCATGCCAGCAAGCCAAAAAGCCTATGGAAAAATACATGTGACAGTAAATAGGGAAGAGCTCTCTGCTGCAATGCAGCAGGCTGTCCTCTGACACTGTTAATTGCAGCAACGCATTGAAAATATAAGTGTATGTAGTGAGTATTCCTACTTGGGTTTGCTACCATTACTTGTCTACTTTTATGCATTGCAAACAGGAACTTGGAAAGAACTTGGCAGAGTGAAGAGGATATAAAAATGATAATTTTTCATGTAATAGAGATCACATAGAGATTTCCTTTGTAGTTCACAGCATTTCCATTCCAAGATGCTTGGAGAATTGAAGCATACAAATAGAGAAAATCTGCAAGTGTTGTCAGGTATTATTTATGTATTATTATTTTTGTTGGAAAAGACATGTAAATATAAAGAATTAGAAAACAGAGCTACTAAAATAAATTATAATGGAACCCACAATAAATCTAACATGAAAATGAAAGTATAATGAGAACACATTTTCTTCAGCATAAATACAAATCCTGTCTGCATGCTAAAACCCTATTAATTGGATACTTACTACAGGAATAAATCTTTAAATGTGTAAAAACCCCCCAACTTTCTGCTCTGTGATGAAATATAAATATAATCAGATTTATTAAAGAAAAAATTCTGCTAAATGACTACTTCTCTTAGATACTAACTTATGCTGCATCTGAAAGGACTCACCCTGATGTGAATATCAGCTAAATGAAGGAAGCTGTAAAAAGAAAAGGTTTAATGTGCTTGAAAAGAAGTTGCTTATATCAGGCATGGCAGGTTTCAGTGAAGTTTTTTACTACAAAACAGAGGAAAGGTGATAGTCTCTTAAGAGACATAATACTTATCCCATGAGTGACATAATAGTTCATAACTCACCAGAGAACAAGGCTCAAGTGAGTCATATATATTTTATGGCACAATTGGGATTAATATCGTACTTCAGAAAGGCATGCATAACCTATTCTGTTTATATGGAGAGATGGTTTAAAATTCACTCTCTTCCCTCAGCCTCTTCTCCTATCCTTTGGCATCAAGCTACAAGAGAGGGACTTGGAAAAAAATGAGTGAGGACATTGGGTGAGAAACAGACAAGGTATCAATGTACTGCTACGGCTTTGTCATTTGCCAGGAGCTGCCCTTGTGTTGGCATGGCAGTTGTAAATGCTGATTTTCTAGTGACAGCTGCCCAGAGCCCCAGAGGAAGAGGCTAGTCCTGAGTGCCTGCACTGAAGGGTTTTTTTATTGACTGGTATTTTGATGGGAAGGCAGGAGATGATGGCCTCAGTCTCTGTTGCAGCCCCTGTGGAGGAATTCAATTGCCCCAAATTCCTTCTGTGATGTTACTGTGTTGCCACTGTCCTCAGAGGGGTGCCAGGATGCAGTGTGCCAAAAACCAGGACGCTTTGGGATATCTGCTCCTTTTCTATACCCAACAAATAGGGTGTTCAAAGACAACAGATGTGGTGTTAGAGTCTTGTCTTGTGAAAATCTCATGTTTTGCTCTGTTGAAGGCCTCTTCTATTCTTTTGGATGGTTTCATGAAATGTGGCCTGGAGCAGATATTTAAAACACAAACTTCTTCCGTTCCTGAGGAATTGTGTCTCTTAAATTGTATCTAAAGATTGGAGACATCTTAGTCCACTGCATCAGAAAAAGTACTGGGAAAAACAAAAGCTGCTGAAGATCTAGAGGTAGCGTGTAGCAGTTTGGAAAATTCCTTCATGTGGGCTGAGGGATGTTGGTGGAGGCCAAGGTGTCAATGGGAACCAAGCTGCATGCACCACAGAGAGCTCTTAGTGTTTCTGGTATGACCTTACTCATGCTCCTTCCATGCCAAGGGCCATTGTTGGTCAGTAATCTCACCCATCAGCTGCTAAAATAAACCATCCTGGGACAAGGGATTCACAGGAAAACTGATTTTGTTCCCCCCTGTTTGTGAAAACGTTCTTTTGGGGTAGAGGGAGATAAGACAGGATGGAGCACCCAAATGCTGGAAGGAAGAATGCAATTTGGGGCAACTTTGTTGAGATGCATGGGGAGGTTTGGCCATGAAGGATTTGCTTTCAGCAGCCTCCTATTGTGGAGAAGCCTTGCCCTAGATGGGAGATCAAGCCAGGCAGTCTTGGGGCTGTGCTGGCAGGCTGTGCTCTGTGCAACAGGGCCAAATGAGCTGAATCAGGGAACTCTACCACCTCCATGGACCCATCACTCCCGTATAGAAATCCAGGGCTTTTACACTGGATATAATGTTTGTTTTCATTGAGGTCTGTCCCCTGTATTTTTAATCTACTGGTTACCCATGCAGATCTGTCTGACTGTATTGGGATGGAGCCTGCAAGCATGTCTAAGGCAGCCCAAGAGCTTGTGTCCTCCCTCTTGTCAGTGGAGAGCTGGAAAACAGTAGCAGGACTTCTGAGACATAGGAAAGCTGGCTGAGGGGATCTGAGCCTCCTCCAGTGTTCTCTCTTTGTTTTTTTCCCCCTTCTTCATGTAACAAAGGGCTTGAGATTGGGCGCAGGATCCCCTGGAGTGCATTTTTTATTTCTTTTGTTCTGTAGAAGTCGTAACAGAAGCTGTAATACCTGGGATGAAGGTGTTACCTGCCTTGTTACAAAGATCATGGTCTCAAGTTCTGCCAGGGGAGGTTTAGGTTAGATATTAGAAAGAATTTCTTTACAGAGAGCGTGGTCAGACATTGGAATGGGCTACCCAGGAAAGTGGTGGATTCTCCATCCCTGGAGATTTTTAAAAAGAGACTGGATATGGCACTTAGTGCCATGGTCTGGTAACCACAGCGGTAGTGGATCAAGGGTTGGACTTGATGATCTCGAAGGTCCCTTCCAACCCAGCTGATTCTATGATTCTATGATTCTATGATTCTATGATCTCAGTGAAAGAACAACTCAAATTTTTGACCACTTCCAGGGAGGAGCATGGGCACCTAAAGATTTGGGTCCTCAGGCCGTGGGCCTTGCAGCTTGTTGGGCAGCTTGTGCAGGTGTACAGGTCGGAAAGACTGATAGTAAGATCTACAGCTTTTGATGGGGGCTCAAAAGTTCTCATTGCGTCTTTTACTGATCTTAGTTTTACATGAAATAACTGACTCAACCATACAAGTATTGGCAACTTTGGGGCCTCTCTTTCTTTGCTAGGTCTCCTGTCAAACTGCAGGTAGTTTGTGAGCTTTTTTAAACTAACCTGGAGGGGCTGATTCACTAGAATGATCCTACACATGAACAGTGGTAAATAATATTTTGAAGGGCTATCTTTGTTTGAGCTACCAGTATTGGAGAGGTATCTTTTGTAATAAACGACTCCTATATGTATAATAGCTATATGCTTAAATGATACATAGCCACCATTTTCCAAGTACTCTTAGCAGAAAGCATTTTATACCACGTGGTTGTTTTATTGTGCACATTACTGTGATTGTTACAAACCCTTGCCAATGAATGACAAATTTACATACACATCATGTCAGCCGGCAATATTTTGCAGCCTTAATTGCTTTAGCTTCAGGCATTCTGTGTCAAAATAGAGTGTTTTACGTCCTGCAAGTTGCTCTGTTTCTTTGCAACAGTTAAATTATTCTGTAATTTGCCTGTTTTCCTTCTAATGCATTGTCCATTAAGTCACTTAATAATTTATGATGTAAAATGTATGATGCAACCTTAAACAGCATTTAAAACTATCTTGAGGTGTTTCAGTTGTTACGGCAGAAAGGCTGAAAATCTTAGAACACATTTGTTCAAAACATTTTTCTAATAGCTTTTTGCCTGCTCTAAGAACAACTTTATCTGTATTTATCTCGCCAAGTTTGGCTGGTGAAGTCCAAGGCTGCAATTCCTGAGCAGAGCAGCCAGCATGGAAGAGAGGCACAGGGGTATGAACTGTCAGCACACCCTGCTGGGGCAGGAGCCAACTTTGGATCCAATGCTGCAATGCTTCTGTACACTCATCATCCCTTACTCGTGTGGATACCCTTTAGTTGTGGAATGGCCCCTGTGACAGCAGTGTGTGAGTAAATTCTATATGACTGGGGTTTCATGTGTTGCAGAAGGCCTTTCACATTTGCCACTGAGCTCCCAGTGAGAAGAGACAACCAGAAACTGTAATTAAACCGGGAATGAAAAAGCCTTGTCTATCCATCCACTTCTACTCTTCCACTGCCCTGATCTGCTGTGTGTTTATTGTGCAGTCTCCAGGGCCTTTATGCTAGAACTAAAATTAGTGTCCAAACCACGTGACCAACTGAAATTCGTATGAGTGCATAGTATTCTGCTTGTCAAAAGTTTGGTCTGAAGGTGGTTGCTCTGCTTGTGCCTGGGTGGCCAACATTCTCCTTTGGGTGAGTTCCTTCTAGAAAAGTTCTCAGGACAGACAGTTCTGAGCAGTTGCCATGCTTCATCTTGCGTGTCAGGGATGGAGGAGCTGGAAGTGATTTCCAGGTGCAGAACTAGGAAGACTTGCAGATTGAAGGTGGTTTAACTAAACACTTAAAAATTTTCTTGCAGAAAAAGAAAGTCTTCCCAGGCATGGAGGGGACAAGGCACCGAGAGCTAATCAGCACTAATTTAGCATTTTTGCATATGAAGTGAGTGATGCAGATCTGTCTCCTTTTCTTGAGCTGTGACACAGTTATGATCTGTTTTACCACACACTTTGTGGGGGGAAATCACTCTGACAGAAAAGGTTTTTAGCTACCTGAAGGTTACTGGCAGATTTCCTTGCTGTGCTACTGCAAACATGGTTTAAGAGCCTCAAGAGTTGCAAGACTTTGGTACAGCCAGGCTTATACTACTGCTCACTAACAGTGTGTCTCTGTTTCTTCTACTGTTTTCTCTTTTAAGACTCTATGTCCTAGGATCCTTCTCTCCTGATACATCAGTTTCCCTAAGCAAAACCAAACATCTTGTAATCAAAAGGATGTGTGACCTAGGGTATGTACACAGACAGAAGCACCACTTGCCCATGAACTGTGTGTGCTCACTTCTTTGGGAACAACACAACGTTTGCCAAGAATATCTGTGAGGGGAGAAGGTCAAGCTCAGTGAGATGGTGTTGGTGGAAGCGCCTTGGGAAGGGTACTCTGTGCTGTGTGCAGCCCCTCCCATTTGTGGGCAAGGACAGCATCCCAGATGATTTCTCATCCATGACCTGGAAGTGTGGCTGCATTTCACACACATGTTCAAAACCAAAGACAGTGATGAGTAGGTGAAGAAGCAGAGACATTGCCTTCTATTAGCTATCACACATTTGTGTCATGCCTCCCTCTCTGCTTCAGTGGTTATTGTCTTGTTGGGAAGCAGATTCACCCCTTGTGAAAAATCATGAGTGTTGATTGTTAGAAAATGATCAACAGGTAAAGAAATACAGTATTCAGTGTTCAGGACTGTTTTTCTGGACTGACTTACAACTCAAGAAAGTGGAAAGGTTGGTGTAAGCAGGAGCCCAGACCTGCTCTATGGCAAGCATTCGAGCTGCTTTGTTTGTCTCCATATGTTGAATGGGAGATGGATGGACATTACACCTTTACTTGTCCATTGTGCACTGTTTCTAGCAGCTTTGTACTCTACTTATAATGTCTCATCCAGAGATTTTTTTCATTGGCTTCTTCTGGTTTCTGTGATTTGCAGTGCTGAAAAGGTGTCTCTGAGCAAGAAGCTCCTCTGCTGAGGGGTTTTGTCTGTTGACAGGTGTTTCTGCTTCTACCTGTTCCACTCCTGTGAGAGCTAGACCTGAATTTGGTAGTGTATTCAACTTACAAACTTCCCCAAGGCCAGGAAAGTGTGGAATCGCACAGGTATCTATTCCCAATGAGAAATCCCTGATGGGTGGTGCCTTGGAGAAAGCCCTTTGCATAATTAGAGCTGCACACTCCATTTGCTAAGGGGCCAGAAGGAGAAATTTGCTGATTCGCCAGTGAGGCTCTCAATTCTTGTTTTCACGTTTAGGTTTCTGTCTTTCCCACCTCTGAAGTTCCCAATTTGGCTTGAATGCATTTTAAATTATAACAAATATCCTGATACACCCCATGAAAGAGGGCAGAAGGCAGGGGGCAACTCTTGGCTGTGTTCCTGTACTGAATTTAATTTTTCATTGATAATTAGACTCTCAGAGCCACCTGATATTTTTGACCAGCGGGAAACAAAGGCCCACTGATTGACTCCAGGGATAGATGCAAACAGCCCCCACTGTGCTCATGCAGCAGCTTCACAAAGACTCAAAACAAGAGCTGTGGCAAATTGGCTCATCCGACAAGTTTTGACTGGCCCATGGTGTACAAGTAGTAAATTGAGAACTGGTATTTCTGAGAATTATTTATTAGCAAAGCCCAGTGTCTCACTCCTGTTGTAGTTATTCTTTGCAAACAGCTTTTTACCAGTTTGGGTGAGCAAACTACAGCACTTCATTATTCTTCTTTTATTTGGGCAATTATTAAAAGACAGCCGAGGTCTGTTCTGACACAGCAGACTGCAACTGTACCCAGCTGGGCTGATACCTTAACAGTTAGGCATTATGTGTTTAATTGTATAAAAAGATAATGGGATGTATTTGCGGGAATTTATTGCAATGCAAACAGTAGAAGATTATTATTTTGAGAGTCATTTCTGGTGCTTTTTGTGTTGTAAAAATTCTAAATAAAAGTGTCATGGTGACAGTTTCTAGTGGACTGACCACGCATAAGCATTTAGTACAAAAAAAGGTGGGAAAATACTAGGCTGAGACCAGTTAGCAGAAATCAGAGCTATACATGCTGAGACCTGCAGTGTTAAACCAAATCCCAGTAAGTCATGGATGGAGATTGATAACTCTTATTGTTTGATTTCTTCTTTTTTTTTTCTTTTTTTTTTTTTTTAATAAAACCAACAGGATGATGTACAAGAAGACAAAACAATGACTGTTTTTCATTAGCTATATTTTCTCCTGAAGCACTCTTCTTAGGTAAGTGGAAAACAGAGTGCTGTTGCCAGGGTCACATGAAATAGGAAAAAAAAGTTCCTGGCCCATATTGTGGCAATGCTGCTGTGTGAAGAGTAAAATAACTATTAGTCTTTTGCAGTAAGATTCCCTAAGCAGTAAATTACATCTGTGTTGGTGAGTCTGTGCTCTGCTGGAAACATTTTTTTGTGTGTGTGGAATGAGAACACGATTGTCCTGGGGTATTTTCTGAACATGTTCATAGAGATGAGGTTACTGGTACTGATGAAACTCTTGCAGAACATGGTCACTTCCTTCCCCAAGGCGAACCTTAACTGTTGAGTGCTGAGGTACTTGGAAAGTGTGTCTTTTTTAGGTGAGACATAGAATGAACTTTTTCTCTTGTGTTTGTTTGATCTGGGTGTTGGGGACAGGGCTAGATCAGGAAGTGGAAGACATGCAAAGCCCTCTTTTACTAATCCCAGGAGAAGGTAGGCAGCAAGCAAATGTGCAGCCCAGGCAGAGTGAGGCTGTGGAAAAAATGTCCACTCATGGGTGGTCCTACTTGCCTTGCCCCATCAATTCACTTGGAAGTAAAGCAGGGATAACCTTCCAGAATGTGAAGGGCCCCTTTGGAGAGAACAGGGGTGTCCATGCTGACCATCTTTCCAGGTGCTGGCCATCTTTCCAGGTGCAGGCCTGTGCAGAGTCCCAGTGATGTGAGAAGCAGAGCCAGGGAACTATTGACATATCCCCCAGCCTGCAACTGCACAGACACCTCAGTGCTTGCCCCCATCCTGGAGCTCAGTGAGCACCTCCTGCACTTGACATATCAGAGAGACCTAGGGACTTAGAGTGACATCCTCACTTGTTTGAAAATTTGAAAAGTATCCCCAAATGGACTCCACTTTTAGGCTGTCACATTAGCAACATTTTGGCTAGAGTTTTTACCTGTAATTTCAAGTTCTTAAGACTGGGGTGGCTAAACCAGGGATCAACTACTAGCTTGTGGCCTTCACAGCGATGGGAGCTAATGCTCCCTGCAGGCACATTGATGTTCTTCTGCCGCCAGTAGTTAAATTTAGGTTATCCTTATAGCCACATGCAGCAGTTGTGCTGAGGTGCCTGTGTGACACATGATAGTGAGACCACACAGGTACCATGACTGCTGTCCCCCAGCCGCATTGTTTTATCCTTTCAGCCTTGGACAAAACAACACAATTATGTGAACTAAAGCTGCTGTCTTGGATGATGAGAAATTCTTTTGCAGCCTCGATTTTGAATTCATTTGAACATGTTGCCTACAATATGTAGACAGAAGTGAGCTGTGCCTTTAACTGGGCCAGTTGTGTATTCTGTTGGTGTCACCCAAGTAAAGTGAAGCTTGACAAACTATAAAGGCATCTATTTAATACTAAAAAATCTTATTCTGACAGAGTTTTTCCATTCCCATGATCTGTTTGCACCGAGATTAGCCAGACCCTGGGCAAGTTGAGGCATTCTCAGCCCCTGGAGGGGCTCATCTTTCTGCAAGGAGAGCCTAGTCTATCTTTCCCCCAGCAAATCCTACACAGCTGGTTCTGCCACACAGCCCTCCCTGCAGCATCCTGTTGGTGCTCATCTCCCGCAGCAAGTGCTTGGAAATCCATTTGCAGCCAAGTCTTTCTGTAACCATGGGGCTTGTTGAACCCTTACACAGATAAACAAGTACAAACCCTTAGTCTTGTACTCACAATTTGTGGTTTTAGTACAGTCAGCCACCAATTTTCTGGTTCTATTAAACAACCAACTGAATTTCCATGAAATGGATTTGGCCCTAGACCTGAGATGTACCTGGATTTAGCTGTGCTAGGCACTGCTATAGCCCTTCTCCAGCACAAGGAATTGTGGATCTGTAGTTTATCTCCTAGAGTGGCCTGTGCTTCTGGTAAAGAAAGGAATTAGATGTACGGAGGGCTTAAGACTAGGGCAGAGTAACTATGCAGAGATCAATTCTTTGAGGACAATTAATGGCAAAGTACACAGGGCATATGGGCCATGACTATATCATTTACTGAATATATTCAACCTCCTTGAAGTGGAAAACTGCCCTGATTTGACAGAGTAAAGAAATAACATAAAAATGGAAGGACAGTTGTGGTCCAGTTGTCAGAGAGACTTGAAGTTAATGTTGAACATTTGAATCAAAGTGAAGTGAAATATCTCAGGCACATAATCTGCTCATTAAAAATACTACTTCCTGATGGCTGAAACTGAAATCTTCAAATGTTTTCAGATAGACAAAAATAGAAAAAATGAAATAATAAAATAGCTTTCGGATTTTTTTTTTTAAGTTAAAAGTTCTGATTTTTTAGATCTAAGGGTCATATTTTGACACGCGATGTGGCTAAATATAACTAAACCAGACATAAGCACAAAATATTATTTATTTCTTCTCATTATGAAACCCAAATACCTTTTCTTCTTGTCAGCTTAAAATGAAAGGTTATTTTTTTCACTTTAGCCACCAAACTGAGGATTCAATTATTTGCATACTTCTGGTTGTAAGACATTCTAATATTTATTTTGCTGCCACTGCTGCTGGAAACACAAGAATTATCTGCTGCTCTGGTAGGAAAATAGAGTTTAAAAAACCCCTGAACACATAGGTCCATTATTTCCGTTTCACAATAATTATGCAGCGTGTTAAACAATGTACGCTTCCATCTAATGCAAAGCCCGCTACCTGGAAATACACAATTACCATAATACCTTGCTGGTTAGACATACGGTGAGACTACGATTATGCAGAATGTTGAAGAACTTTATGTATAAAATTATTCTTGAGGAGAAGAAAGGAGGAAAAAAACCCACGAAGTAAAAAGCTAAGCCAGCACATTATCTAATTCTCAATGTAAAATAATGCAGAAGTGCGGAAGATGAACATCTGATTTGTCACATCTGATACGCTAATGTTTTATCCAAAAGGAAGAACACATTGTAACATGCTCATTCATCTGCATAAACACCACCTGGCCCTTTACAGGCACCTACTCAAGTAACAAAAGTTAATGGCAGCCCATTTGTAGCCATTTCACTGGTAGAGATGGAAAGGGTTGGGTTTTTTTTCTTTTTAAAGTAACATATTTACACGAGTGTCTGTTGAGGAACAGCTTCCCTCTCAACGCTTTGAAACCTCATTCTCAGTGACTGTAAATTAAGGAAATGTTAAAGAAATGTTAGAAAATATTATTTAAGCCTGTGGTGAGCATGCTTACCCACAGACACAGACACATACACACACACACACACACACACACACGCACACAAACACACATAGTTTTTAACCCCTGGCCCTCTACTGCTGTGGAAACACACCAGAGGACTGTAATGCAAATCTATATTTACTCAAAAGCGTTACTCTGGTCATGATCTAAACAGCAGCTAGATATAGTTTCTAATGTATGGCTGGGGATGAAATAGATTTGTTGCTTGTTATTTTTTTTAACTGGAGCATCATGGTGGCATGCTTGAGTAAACATGCCTTTGTGCTACATTACACATATGTGTATATCATCACTTTGCTTTCAGACTAAAATAAAACCTGGGCAACCAATTCACTAAAATGCTGAACACCAGTTCTGCTGCCTTCACAACAAATGTAGGTGGGAAGGTGTGAAAGCCAGTATAAATAGGTGAAATATAAAGCTATGAAAAGTTTTTTTTTTTTTCCTTGTGAAGTGCCTAGGTCGGGCTGAGGTTCATGGCAGCAATTAGGAGCAGTACTGCAGGAGGCGCAGCAGGACCTGGGCTGGTCCTGTTCTGGGGTGGTGCGGTTGGGTGAGGTGATCTCCAGCAGCACTTTCCAACCTGAACTGTCCTCCAGCTCTGTGTGTAGCCTCCCCATGGGCTTCTTGGCTGAAGGAACCTCTTTCCCAGCTCCAGGGTGTTGGTGGAGCTCTTGGAACATGGTGGTTGTTTCCAGGTATGTGGTGGGGTGACTCAGTGGGTGTCTGGCTGGCCTCAGATAGCAGCTCTGAGAAGAAGAAGACTGGAGGTCCTTGCAATCTTTAATCCATTCTTGGCCAGGGGCTTCAAGTGTCTGGAAAAAGACCATGGCTCGTACATTTGAGTGAGTCCATGTGGAAATGTGATTTGCTCCAGGTGCAAAGTTGGAGGCTTTGAAGAAGAGTGGGAACAAGATTTGGAGAGCTGGACTCCCACACCCCTCACCAGGAGGGTCAATATGCTGTCAAGAGTAGGACCTTACACCGAGGCAGGCTCACGTTAGGGCCCCATCAGTCCTTAATGTCCCTGACCAGCCCATGGGGTTCCCACCCACAACCTGCCACTGGCCCAGGAACCTTGTTTCATCTCTCATGTAACACAGAGCTCCCTCACCCAGGCAATCCTCTGACTCACAACCATGCTGCTGGCGCAGAAGGTCAGTGTGAAGCTGCAAGAGCTAAACACCAAGGTTGTCCCAGGGTGCCTTGGGGGGGTCAGGCGGGAGCTGTTAGCAATTATTAAAGAAGATAAATAGGCTTGATCAGCAGTCCATCTTAAATACTCCTGAATGAGCCTGCTACTGTCCCTTGCCACCTGAGAGATCATGATGCCCATAATGTGTACAGGACAGGAGTTACCATCATGCCTTTTGCCTTCTAGATACAGTCATACAGTCTCTTTCTGTGGGACAAATCCAGAAAGCTGCAAAGAGCTGGTAGCTATGGGTGATCCTTTTCTGTGTGGGATTTCTGAGGTAATGGCTCTCTGGCACCTCCCTTGTGTTTGTGGGAGAAGCTTTCTATTGCTCCCCTGGTGCAGCCTAGCATTCATCGCAATATTTTAGCTTCTGACAGTACTGCTCCAAACAGTGCTTTTAGTTAAGAGCCCCCTTTTTTAGCACATGTACATCTAAAAAGGCTCCATAAGAATCTTCTGTATAACTATGGGATCTACAAAGCAAAAGAGAGAAGTAGAAGGAAATGAGGGAAAACAAGCAGGTTCAAGCCTGATACTAAGGACCTCGATTCCACTTTCCACAAAACTGCCAGGTACAATTGTCTTCCCTTTATTCACATGAGTAAATATTAATATCGTACTTTCTTTCTTTCATGCACCTTCTCACATTTTCTTTTTTCCTGATGTTCTCAGAGATGTCTTTCTTTAGTCTGTTGCCAGTGCTCTAAGTTTAAGTGGATATCTGTTGCCAATGCTCGAAGTTCAAGGTGAAAGTGGATAATCGTCCCCATAAAGTTGGGTCCCTTTGTCAGAACTCCTGGGGATACAGTCCTTGTTTGATGAAATTGGGAATTGCTGAATTAACAAAATACTAACTAAAGATAGGACTTTGGGTTGTGGTAGAAATCCTGTTTTACTAGGAATTGTTTTTAAAGAATCCTATGACAAAATATGTAAGTTTTTACATGTTTGTTCCTGTATGTTCTTTTTTTTTTTTTTGTCAAGTAAGACTCTGTATTTATCAATTTTGTGATCTGCGCAAGTGCCTCACTGATAATATGGACCTTAGCTTGCACCCTTGCTACCCTCCTCCTTAGAGATCCCAAAACAATAGATGCTATTTGAACCAATTTCCTAAAATCAGTTGCAGTTTTGTTCTCTCTCTCTATGTCAGCTCTCAGTCACACACAGAAGTCTCGTGAGTAGCAAAGGGAACACTGCTGTCATCATTCTCTCTGCATACCTTGATAGAAAGAAAGGCTGTTTCTCAAAGTACCATTGTACACGTGCAGAGGGGCATAAACTAAGTTCAGAGTACACCAGAGCTACATGCATATTCGATATAAAAATGTTCCTGTTAGCCCAGTCTGCTGAAGAAAGGGTAATGTCAAGAGAATACTTATCTTTTTTACCTGTGAGGGAAAACAGATCTAAGATCAATGGGAGTCCTCAAAGGTAAGTTGAGATGGTCCCTTTAAGAGTAATCAATGTTCTGTATTTTTTAGCCCCAAGGGAAGGTAGTTTTCTGTCTGCTTTTTTCTTTTTTTTATTTTCCAAAGAAATACCATTATCTCTCTTACTGCTTCATTTATAACAGTATATTCTATCAGTAATAACTATTCCTATTGTAACAAATTGTCCACAGCATTTTACAGAAGAACTACATAGCTCCTACCCCAGAAAGTCACGTTACCTGTCTCTGGAGGGAGGGACAAAGGCTGCTAAGCAGAAAGCAGGTCTCTTTCAGGTGGGGCAGGGCAGGAGGAGTGACTGTGTAATGAGGATTATTCCTTCCTCTTGATGAAGGAGAGGGACTCGAATTATGATAGCACCTTTGGGTGCTGGTAGAGGTGGTCGGCCACAAAGGCCTGCCAAGCAGAATGCCAGTTGAGCCTTGGAGAATGAAGATGGCCTCATACCACAGAGGTCAGAGAGGGGCCTTATCCAACATTCCCTCTGCTAGCTCTGCCTCCATCAGGGTTTTAAAACAAATGCATCTTTAAGTGTCAGGTATTTGGGTTCTTCAAAGCACATTAGGGTTTCTATGTCTTCGTGAAGCCACATACCTTTTAAAATCTCCCTATTGATGTTGTAACAAAAACCATGTGAGAACTGAACCCACACCTCCTGAGACCTTCAACTAAAACCAGTGAGATGCAGCACCTTCCTGGTGAGCACGGCACTGGTGACCACTCTCTGCAGATCCCAGGCTGTGCACCACCAAAAACCCCTTCTTTCTTCCCTGTCCAAGTTATCCGCACACACGTTTAATAGACCCGTCTGGGACATAAAACTTTCCCTGAGACTTTGTAGTCTTAGACTCGTGGCTGTTTCTTGCATTCATAGTAAGAACAAAGCACTTGCAAAGCCCACGTCATAACTGCAGTACTGCAGAGAGCACCGTGGCCTGAGCAGGAACACCGTTGTGGTGTGGCTGAAAGAATTTTGAGCCTCGCCTAGAAATAAGCAGCTTCATTTGGACACATTAATGAATACAGATATGGGTGCATGCTTGCATGCTGGGCTTACAGAAAATCTAAAACTACTACTCTTTGCTAATGAGTAGACTATGTCTGAAAAGTATATAACTCCATTTTGAAGAATTGTTGTCAAATTTAGCAGTTAAGCATGAAAAGTGATTTTTTTTTTTTCCAAAATCAATGATGTTTTTTAGCAGTTATCTGCTGCAAATGTGAGCCTGGTTGTTTTGTTTATGCCCTTTGTGCATCTGTAACTGTAATAATTCAGTCTGTGGTATTAGATCAGAATCTAGCCCACTGATTCATCATTAGAATACATTTGGTAAGGAATATAAAATGTTATACATGGGAGCAAAACGCATGGCAGAGCACTTTTACCGTTCTGCTCCTTAGAGCTTAAATGGAAGAAATTCACAAGCAGCTTTATAGTCCACTAGTGAAAATAGACTATTATGCACAGCCAGTCATACATGCTTATCTTCTGGGTTTAAGTGGATTAAATAAGGTGTTATTTACAAGGAAATAATGTTTTTGAAATTACTGGAACTTAGAG
The DNA here is from genome assembly GCF_003945725.1 of Corapipo altera. NCBI lineage: Eukaryota > Metazoa > Chordata > Aves > Passeriformes > Pipridae > Corapipo > Corapipo altera. The sequence continues at coordinate 4,143,592 of NW_020884905.1, forward strand.
AAAGCTCTTTCTCTGCAGCCCTGTGTACAAGCTTTCCATCGAGAAATGCTGATGGATTGCTATGTTTCAGCTGGTATAACTGCTGTCTTTTTGGAACAAAGGACCAATTAGAAATCATTTGTTATAAAAGCTTCTTTCCTTCTGTTATAAGAGCCTTTGTCTTTTGCTGACCCTTTTCAAAGTTGCAGTTTTGCAAAAAAACCTTGAGAGAAGGAAGCCTTCTTGTCTTTAATCTAAGAGCAAAGTAAGAGCCTAAGTAACTGTCTGTGGTCCCACTTTAATCAAGTTAATTCAGCCTGCTAGACTACAGGCTTTGCTTAGTACAAAGAGACACTCAGATGTAAGCTCATGAGTGGATACTTTCACAGGGCATTCGACTGAAAAACAGCTCTATGAGATAAGAGATCAGGTCCAAGAGGAGTCAATGACATGGCATACAGGAGATTGATGGGGACTGGGAAGGATGCTGGGTGTTGTGGAGGAGAGGTGTAGTGGCAAAAGCCAGCTGGGTCCTGTCTCTGGCATAATTTTCTTTATAAGGTGCTTGTGAAAAAGAAGTGCACCATGATGGACCTTTGTTTAGTTCAAAGGTTTTTACCTCTTTATTCTAAAGCCCCATTGTGAATTCACAGGGCTTAAAATATGTATCACTGTCCCTTTCATTTTATCCTTCTGAAAGAAATCAAAGGCAAATAAAAAAAAAGTTTTTTTCCAATGAGCCTAGTCTGTTTGAAATTGTGTGCTGTTTGTACATATGGTGTCTCCATATTGTGTGTTCAGGAGAATCTTTTTGAATTTTGTATACAAGTTGGGTAGACATTTTACTTGGAAAAAAAAAAGGGGGGGGTGGGATAAAACAAAAGAATTCCAGGTAACTCCTAGGTAAGTAAATTGCTCTTTCTACTCTGCTTCCCAAAGAGAAACTTTAAAACATATTTTAAAAGAAGGATCACTAAAACTTTCTATTCTCCTGTTACAGCATCATTCTTTTTTCCCCTCTTTTCCTGTGCTATAAAATTTGTGGACATTCATTTGACATTAATTACTGCAATCCATCATCTCTGCTTTTATCAGCTCTTAATTTATAAAACAACACCATTTAAGCATAAATATATCTTTCTTCTTTCCAGAATCTTAGCTTAGGCAGAAGAAACAACAAATAAGACTGAATACATAATAAAATCCACAGGGTTTAGTTCTGCTTCTTTCCACAAATAATAAATACAGTAATGTAGCTGCATTACTCCACATCATATGCAGAAGAATTTTGTCTTGATCGTTACTAATTGTTTGAGGATACCTCGTTTGCTGCTGTGGGCATATTTTTCATTTAGAAGGAGAGAATTTTGTGCTTTCTCTGTTCACAGGGCACTCAGTGTTCTCTGCTGACATGTGATATGTAGTTTAAATTCTATCTTTTATCCACTCAATACATTTAAAGCATAATCTCAGTGATTGACAGTTTCCATGAAAAAAATGAAATGATCTGGTTTTACTGTGAAGACAGAATAATCTGTTAACAGAGCAAAAATATTGGTGACACTACAGTGTTTCCAAAGGAAATATTTTGTGCATCATCCTGGGATGTGAATCAAAACAATCATGACAGGTGAATGAAAAGAAGAAAATTAAGATATAGCTACAAACAAAAGCAGCATTAATAATTCAGGTAAATAAACTTCAGTATACAGAAAGGAAGCATGCTGTCAAGGTGATGGAGAATGTTTCCTCAAGTACAGCACATCTAGGCAGCAGAAAAATATACAGTGGTTTAATGTTTTACATTTCCAAAAGGGCTTTCTGTATCCCTAACTTCACTCCCCTTGTTATGTTTTCCCAGTAAATATTATTTAGTATGGTCCATAAGCTAAACACAGCTAAATGAGTTTGGCTTCTAGTATGGTGAACTGCATTACAAATTTGAGGTACAGAGAATGGCTGCACTGCAAGTGGGGTGGGTGTCTCTCTTCCTCTTTAATACACTGCGATTTATTGATATTCAGCTTTAACTGGCATACAACACTGCCTTCTCTGCCTAGCTAGCTCCGCTCTTCTGGCTCTGGGAGGGACTTGGTCCTCTTCTGGGATCTTTCAGCAACATTTTAATGTTCATGGAAATTTATTTTTTATTAGCCATGCAGTTGGGCCCAACTCCACCCAGATGCAGGCAGGCTCACCAATGATAGTTGTGTGCTATAGTGGAGCACTGTTCCAGGTTGGTCCTGCTGTTGTCCTGCACCACCTGGCCTTCAGGGATGCTTCTCCACCTGCAGTAGAGACCACCACTACCCACAGGGTTTCCAGTCCTACCAACCTAACAGGAGAGAACTGGGCAGCAAGGCCACACTGCAAGGGCAGGCATTTGAGTGCTCTGGCAGGCAGCCACAGATTCCCTTCCCCTGAGGAGGGAGACGGAAGACAACCTGCCTCCATCCTCCTCTTGGGGAGTGGGCTTTAGCTAGTGGGAGTTACCTCTGGTGAGGTTCAGCATATCTGCCATGAGCCACTTCTGGGTGTGGGAGAGAGTGAATAACAAGTGGGAGGCATCGGTGTGATTTTTTTCCTTTTTTTTTTTTTTTTTTTTTTTTTAAGATTCCTGTCTACCTTTCAATCACAACTAATCTCAGATTTTCCTCTGGTAGCTCCATAGCTGTTTCTTCCTAAAGCTCATGCTCTTGGAAACCAAACCTGGGCTAATTGAATACTTTAATAACAGCTGTGCCTTTAGTTGTAGTGTTTTCTCTTTACATTCTCACTTAGGGCAGGAAGCAGTAAAGGCCCAGGTTTCTCCAAGATTTTAAATGACTGCATATAGTCTTACAAAACACATTAAATACCAGTGATGTAAGAAAAAAACCCAAAAAACAACCCACAAACTGCAGGAGAAAAAACCAATTTGTACACATGACTCCAGCACAAACTTGACTGTTTCAGTGTTTATAAATATTCCTCTGTGGAGAGAAGCGTGTGTATTATAATAATTATGCATTAGTTCCTCATTAGTAGGGGGTAACATCCACACTGTTTCTTTTTCCTCTAGTGTATTTTTGATAGGTTAACATTTTAAAAATTCTTATTTAACGTAACCAGGAGACTGTATGTACTCATGGCTGCGTGTGTGAGTATCCCCCATGGGCAGGGGGATGGCACTGCGACCTGCCTGTGATCTGTCATGGGGTGAGCTGCCTAGACTGGGTAATGAGGAATCTGTGGGCCTGTAACACGTATGAAATACTGCTGCTGTGAGTCACTTTGGTTATCGGGGCTGGGGGCCTTGGACCCCGCAGCATTAGCATCCCTGGCTCTGCATGAGTCTGCGGCAACCCCCTGGCTGTGCCGTAGCTCGCAGCCCCTCATGTGCTGGCCGGCAGAAAGCAGGGCATGGCAGGTGGCTGGGGGAGTGTGGCCGTGGCCTTGGTAGCCTTTGTGCACACCGAGTGTGGCAGACTTGGTCTCTGGCAAGACTAATCAACTCATTTCACTCATTCGCTGTTGAATGGTTTGATGGTGAAATGATTGTATTTTTCCGGGTGCTGATTTTTAATAGCACTTCAGATATCGAGTGTTTGTGAAGGGAAGGCAGTGGTGTTGTATATACTTTTCATTCATCACAGTCCTGTGATTTTCACTAAGGGCCAGAAAAGGATGCCTTGACACACCATTTCATCTTTTTTCACTTTCCTAAATAATAAAAGCTGACTAAGTGTCTTTGCAACTTTGTTTGTGGCAGAGGCTTGTGTCTGCATATAGACTGTATTAATCCTGGAGAGAGATCCAAGATAATGAAGGAATGAAACACTTCTGAGACTTTTTTTACTGTCACTCCTGCTACTACAATTATAATTACATTATAGAAAGGAAATTAGTGCTAACCTGAGAGGAGCAACTCCACTGTGCATTTTACCCCATCATTAATTTTCTTTGTGCCCTCCAAGTTAAGATGCCAGTTTGTAGAATTGCAGAGCATGAGGATTCTTAACTAACCCTTTCTGTTTACAGAAAGCAAGTTGACTTTGGAGCAAATCGCCTTCACACTGTTTAGAATGACAAAATAGCACATCAAGGAAAAATATACTAATTGATGGCTTTCTAAATAAAGCATGAGCATAGACTTATACTAAATTGGTTGTCTTGTGCCTCAAATTAATCTCTTCATTATATGGCACTAGGCTGAGTATTTTGTGTTTCAATCCATCTTTTAGAACAGCATTTGATTAATCAACTTAATGATGACAGTTTTTAGCTTGTGACAAATGATACATTTATGCAGGCAATGTTTCAGATGATCCATGCTATTGTAAGCATAAAGAAAAGAAGCATCAATTTAGAAGATTAGATTATTATGTCGTGTTTTATACTCTCTATAGTTTCTCAAACAAAAAAAGTGAGGTTTAGATTATAAGTAGACTGTTGCCTGAAACTAATAATATTAAATAAAACTTATATATCTAGTCTCTGCCTTCCCACAGTAAATATTTTGCTTAAGAATAACATTAACTGTATATTCAGTCAAATGGTAATGAGAACTTAATCAAAAAAGAAATCATTGCAGTTGACAATGTGATCACAACTGACTTTGTTTTAAAAAGTAAAAACATTGTTAGCAATGCATTTATGTGTTGCACCAGATACAAACTAACTCTTCTTCACATGTAAACAGAAACCAAACCTATTTTATGAGGTGAGAAATCAGGCAATGAAACCTGAACAGTAACAAATGAGGGGTACCAGTCTTCACTCCAGAGCTCCTGTGGGAGATTTGAATCCCCTTCTCAGAGGTCGGTGACAGGGCACATCGTCACCAGCACAGAAAGACTCGTAAACCGTATTTGGCTCCTTTCACCTAAGCGTAACGCGAAGGAACCCAGCTGCTTCAGGGGAGGAGTTTTTGTAGGACTGAACTTTCTTCTGTACTTGATGGTGCAAAATGGTGCTTGTACATAATGCTTCCATTGCCAGGAGGGCAGAAGCAAGTGTTTAGTTACAAGCATCTCCTCAGTGTTTCAGAAAGGTTTTTATTCCTATGCAGTTTCTGTAGCCTGCCATACTGAAAAGTCATGTTTAATATTTTGCTGATTTCGTCCTCTGATTTTATTAGCTAGATGTGAAATGGTAGTCTCAGAAACATCTAAAAAGTGAGATATAGACATAACCTACAAATTCAGTCCATTAATCTTTAGCCAAATAAATTTTTCCTAAGGGGAGAAATTCTACACATTTGTGATACCAAAAATATTGATTTTAA